>NC_054886.1:35214019-35499019 GCF_018320785.1 Cheilinus undulatus | reverse complement strand
TGAAAACAGTGGTTTGATTTTTGGCTTTATCTAAAAACTCAGAGTTTTGGTTCATGTATATTTAAAACTTTCAAAGTCAAACTTTATAGTTATTACTATTTTTATATTTAGGACTTTTAGACTCAGGAATTTTGAGTTTATTTTTGTAAATATCAGATCATATTTATTATTTTTCTTTATTTAAAGTGGCTCTTCTACTCTGCTGTAATAATTCATAGTTTAAACACAGATTTTTAAGCATGAACAAGTGTAAGTAGACTTTCTGTTGGCAGTAAAATCTATTAAAAGTGAGGTTTGATTTTTCCAAGTGAGTCCTGGGGGCTTATTTAGCTTTTATGGCTCTTAAAATTTAAAATGTGCACTCAGGGGTGTAGCACAGGGGATAAAGGGTACTGATGACCCGGGTGTGTTTTGATTTATTTTTTCTTAGTAATGAGAGGCTTTATTAAATCAGGAGTGACTAAAGCAGTGATCCTCAACACTCATTACAGCTGCCTTGTGCAGTTAAATCACACTTATTTCCCATTTCCCCACTCTTTGAGGATATTTGCCCATTTAACTCACTTTTCACTCATTTTTGCCACCATTAAATCATGTTTTTGGTCACTTCCCACCCGTTTTTGCCACTTTTATCCTGGGTTTGGCTATTTTTCGCCCCTTTTTACCACTTCTCGCCTATTTAAGCTGCCTGTTAGAAACCGAAAGCCACTTTCTGCCCATTTTCCCCACATTTTTTTCTGATTTTGCCCATTTAACTCACTTTTTCCTCATTTTTTGCCACTTTGGGACCATTTTTGCCACTGCTAACTCATTATTTGGTAACCCCCCCCCCCCCTTTTTGACACTTTCTGCCCTTTTTTTTTTTTTTTGCCATTTTTCTATAAATGGTTGCTGCTTTTAGCCCCTTCTTGCCACTTCTTTTGTCAGTTCCCAACCATTTTTTGACACTTTTGTCCTGCTTTTGGCAATTTTTTTGCCCCTTTTGCCTTTTTTTTCCACTTCTTGCCTATCTAAGCTGCCTTTTACAACTAAATGCCACTATTTGCCCATTTTTCCCACATTTTTTCTGATTTTTTTTCCTTTCAGTCACTTTTTACTCATTTTTTGTCACGTTTTTGCCACTTTGGAACCATTTCTGCCACCCATAACTCATTTTTTGGTCACTTCCCACCCATTTTGGCCACCTTCTGCCCTTTTATGCCACTTTTTCTTCTCTTGTAAATGTGTTTTTCCACAGTTTGGCTCTTCTGTTGAGTAACTCTGGACTAAATGAATCGGTCAACAGACCAAAATCCACATAAAATAGACTAAATTACCTCTCCTCCCTTAAAAATGTCCAAATGGTGTAGTCCAGCGCTGTGAAATAATGCAAGTAAATTTAATTTAGCTATAGTAAAAATGTTGCTCACAAATGAGGAAATTATGTTTCAGAAATACATTAAAATGCATATTTTTAAAAACAAACAAACAAACAAACAAAAAAACATGTATGTTGCTTGTCTCACCGGTTGGGGGGAGGGGCTGTGCAAATCCTTAGCCACGCCCCAGCGTGCACCTTAAATTTTCTTTGTGCGTTTATCAGATAAAAATGTCGGTGTACATTGGCTGTAAAATCGGCCTGAATCAGCCTAGTCCACCTTTCCCCTGTCATGCTAAGTCTGCCTCAGATGGTCATGACGTCACAGCTGACAGTCAGTCCACCGTCTAGAAAAAAAGAACGTCTTTTTACTTCCGGAACCACCCTGTTGCGCTTTACTGACAGATCTTGTGTGACCAAATTCCGCTCGGAGTGAGACGTCTGTCATTGTCCGGGAGCAGGAGGCGGCGCTGGGCGGGGCGAAGCGGCTCGAGCCCCGCGGCTGCTGCCGGCAGACTAGCTCGCGCTCGGCTCCGTCACTGGAACGCGCGCGCTCCCGCACGCTCACACCCGCCGCGCGGCCAGGCCACCGGCCAGCCTCTGTGCCTCTCTCCCCCCCCTCTCCTCTCTCTCCCTTTACCGTAAAAAAACTCAACTATCCGCTCAAACTCTCCGGTAAGTCTCCGTTTACCGAATATCGCCCCCCGCCAACCCCAGCACGAGCGTCGGGAGCGTCCACCGGGCCGGACGGACTCCCGGATCACCGAGTTTCAGCCGCCGGACGTGCCGTGATTCTCCGAGGGCCCAAACTCCTTCATTTTGTTTCTTCACTTTTTAACGGCGGACACGGGGACCGGACGGTGACGTCAGCACCGAGAAAAGTTCGCAGCGAGCTTCCGTTACACCGGGGAGACGACATTAGTGAGTGTTGTAACTTTTATGACCGTCGGAGTGAGTGAGAGAGAGAGAGCGCCCCCACCCTACTGACACCGTGTCTGTCTGTGAGTGTCCCGGTACCGACAGGCCCGGGACAGCGGCTGTTTGACCCCTCCGACTCTCCGTTCCTTTGTTTTTTATTCTCTCGTTCGTTCGTTTGTTTGTTTGTTTGTTTACCTGTTTGTTTGTTTGATCACGGGCAGATGGGGACTTTATAACCGATCAGCGCGTGGCCTCCACGAGACTCTCCGTTTCCTGCGGTCCAGTAGAGGTGAGTCATCCCGGTAAACCGGACAACACAACACCTCTATGAAAACACGTCACTTTAGTAGGCTTTAATGTGATTTAATCCGCGTTAATCAGGTTAATCTTCAGTGTGAGTTAGTTTACTGACTAGGACTGTCCCATACCAGAATCTTTGATCCGGTTTTAAACCATGTTGACACCAGTTTGTACCAGTGGAAACCTGAACAGGAGTCGTTATTGGGTAATTACTCATTTTAATGATCAGAGGATAACTTCTAAGTTTACAGACCTGTCAGGAATGGTCCCGCTCAGAGGTGCTGCCAATGTTTTTCTTCAGTTTGGACAACAGGCAGAGTCCTGTTAGTTCTGATGATGACAAACAGCAGAATAAACCCCGAGGAAGGCTAAAGGCTGTCTGTGGTCCAACTGGTATCAAACAGGTCTTATTGTTGGATTTCAAGATGAATCCACATTAAGAAAACTGAAGAACGTTGGTGGAAATTTTCATCATTTTTCATCCTTTTTTAGGCGAATTTTGTAAAAAGTGAAATCTCTCTGAATGATCTATTCAACAAAAATAAACAAGCTTTATTTAAAAAAACTGATTTTCTAGAAATGGTCAGAAGTCGATATCAGTCTATATCAGCTGTTAATATCAGTCTATATCAGCTGTAAATATCAGTCTATATCAGCTGTTAATATCAGTCTATATCAGCTGTAAATATCAGTCTATATCAGCTGTAAATATCAGTTTATATCAGCTGTAAATATCAGTCTATATCAGCTGTAAATATCAGTTTATATCAGCTGTAAATATCAGTCTATATCAGCTGTAAATATCAGTTTATATCAGCTGTAAATATCAGTCTATATCAGCTGTAAATATCAGTCTATATCAGCTGTAAATATCAGTTTATATCAGCTGTAAATATCAGTCTATATCAGCTGTAAATATCAGTCTATATCAGCTGTAAATATCAGTTTATATCAGCTGTAAATATCAGTCTATATCAGCTGTAAATATCAGTCTGTATCAGCTGTTTAATATCAGTCTATATCAGCTGTAAATATCAGCCTATATCAGCTGTAAATATCAGTCTATATCAGCTGTAAATATCAGTCTATATCAGCTGTAAATATCAGTCTATATCAGCTGTAAATATCAGCCTATATCAGCTGTAAATATCAGTCTATATCAGCTGTAAATATCAGCCTATATCAGCTGTAAATATCAGTCTATATCAGCTGTAAATATCAGTCTATATCAGCTGTAAATATCAATCTATATCAGCTGTAAATATCAGTCTATATCAGCTGTAAATATCAGTCTATATCAGCTGTAAATATATGTTTATATCAGCTGTAAATATCAGTCTATATCAGCTGTAAATATCAGTCTATATCAGCTGTAAATATCAATCTATATCAGCTGTAAATATCAGTCTATATCAGCTGTAAATATCAGTCTATATCAGCTGTAAATATCAGTTTATATCAGCTGTAAATATATGTTTATATCAGCTGTAAATATCAGTCTATATCAGCTGTAAATATCAGTCTATATCAGCTGTAAATATCAGTCTGTATCAGCTGTTTAATATCAGTCTATATCAGCTGTAGATATCAGTCTATATCAGCTGTAAATATCAGCCTATATCAGCTGTAAATATCAGCCTATATCAGCTGTAAATATCAGTCTATATCAGCTGTAAATATCAGCCTATATCAGCTGTAAATATCAGTCTATATCAGCTGTAAATATCAGTCTATATCAGCTGTAAATATCAATCTATATCAGCTGTAAATATCAATCTATATCAGCTGTAAATATCAGCCTATATCAGCTGTAAATATCAGCCTATATCAGCTGTAAATATCAGTCTATATCAGCTGTAAATATCAGTTTATATCAGCTGTAAATATCAGTCTGTATCAGCTGTAAATATCAGCCTATATCAGCTGTAAATATCAGCCTATATCAGCTGTAAATATCAGTCTATATCAGCTGTAAATATCAGTCTATATCAGCTGTAAATATCAGTCTATATCAGCTGTAAATATCAGTCTATATCAGCTGTAAATATCAGTCTGTATCAGCTGTAAATATCAGTCTGTATCAGCTGTAAATATCAGTCTATATCAGCTGTAAATATCAATCTATATCAGCTGTAAATATCAGCCTATATCAGCTGTAAATATCAGTCTATATCAGCTGTAAATATCAGTCTGTATCAGCTGTAAATATCAGTCTGTATCAGCTGTAAATATCAGCCTATATCAGCTGTAAATATCAGCCTATATCAGCTGTAAATATCAGTCTATATCAGCTGTAAATATCAGTCTATATCAGCTGTAAATATCAGTCTATATCAGCTGTAAATATCAGTCTATATCAGCTGTAAATATCAGTCTGTATCAGCTGTAAATATCAGTCTATATCAGCTGTAAATATCAGTCTATATCAGCTGTAAATATCAGTCTATATCAGCTGTAAATATCAGTCTGTATCAGCTGTAAATATCAGTCTATATCAGCTGTAAATATCAGTCTATATCAGCTGTAAATATCAGTCTGTATCAGCTGTAAATATCAGTCTGTATCAGCTGTAAATATCAGCCTATATCAGCTGTAAATATCAGTCTATATCAGCTGTAAATATCAGTCTGTATCAGCTGTTTAATATCAGTCTATATCAGCTGTAAATATCAGTCTGTATCAGCTGTAAATATCAGTCTGTATCAGCTGTAAATATCAGTCTGTATCAGCTGTAAATATCAGTCTATATCAGCTGTAAATATCAGTCTATATCAGCTGTAAATATCAGTCTGTATCAGCTGTAAATATCAGTCTGTATCTCCTGTAAATATCAGTCTATATCAGCTGTAAATATCAGTCTGTATCAGCTGTAAATATCAGTCTGTATCAGCTGTAAATATCAGTCTATATCAGCTGTAAATATCAGTCTGTATCAGCTGTAAATATCAGTCTATATCAGCTGTAAATATCAGTCTGTATCAGCTGTAAATATCAGTCTGTATCAGCTGTAAATATCAGTCTATATCAGCTGTAAATATCAGTCTATATCAGCTGTAAATATCAGTCTATATCAGTTGTAAATATCAGTCTATATCAGCTGTAAATATCAGTTTATATCAGTGGTAAATATCAGTCTATATCAGCTGTAAATATCAGTCTATATCAGTTGTAAATATCAGTCTATATCAGCTGTAAATATCAGTCTATATCAGTTGTAAATATCAGTCTATATCAGCTGTAAATATCAGTCTATATCAGCTGTAAATATCAGTCTATATCAGCTGTTTAATATCAGTCTATATCAGCTGTAAATATCAGTCTATATCAGCTGTAAATATCAGTCTATATCAGCTGTAAATATCAGTCTATATCAGCTGTAAATATCAGCCTATTTCAGCTGTAAATATCAGTCTGTATCAGCTGTAAATATCAGTCTATATCAGCTGTAAATATCAGTCTATATCAGCTGTAAATATCAGTCTATATCAGCTGTAAATATCAGTCTATATCAGCTGTAAATATCAGTCTATATCAGCTGTAAATATCAGCCTATATCAGCTGTAAATATCAGTCTATATCAGCTGTAAATATCAGTCTATATCAGCTGTAAATATCAGTCTGTATCAGCTGTAAATATCAGTCTATATCAGCTGTAAATATCAGTCTGTATCAGCTGTAAATATCAGTCTATATCAGCTGTAAATATCAGTCTATATCAGCTGTAAATATCAGTCTATATCAGCTGTAAATATCAGTCTGTATCAGCTGTAAATATCAGTCTATATCAGCTGTAAATATCAGTCTATATCAGCTGTAAATATCAGTCTATATCAGCTGTAAATATCAGTCTATATCAGCTGTAAATATCAGTCTATATCAGCTGTAAATATCAGTCTATATCAGCTGTAAATATCAGTCTGTATCAGCTGTAAATATCAGTCTATATCAGCTGTAAATATCAGTCTGTATCAGCTGTAAATATCAGTCTATATCAGCTGTAAATATCAGCCTATATCAGCTGTAAATATCAGTCTGTATCATGGTTTGTTGCACATTACCATCAGAGATGGATTATAAAGAAGTCAAATAAAGAGCAGTACAGATTGTCCTTAAGAAGAGGAGATCAGTCAGATTTAAAAGGTCTTGTGGAATATAACAACAGTGAAACCCTGTTTTTTAAATCATGTCCTTAAAACAGTTGAGTGCTGCAGAGCAGCAAAGTTAGATTTATGATCGCAGCAACAACAGCAGGGTCTGAACAGACTCATGTGCTTCCACTCAGCTCTAATGTGCAGGCTCCAGCCCGGTTTAGACCTTTTCTGTTTGTCCACTCCTGAGAAACACCAGCAGACTGATCCATGTAAACATGGAGGGGCTGTTCTCATGTGTTTTTAGCCTCTGGTCATCTTGAAGCAGCCCTGCTGGTCCTGGAGCAGGCTGTAGGAGGCCTGATCTGGAGGTGACGGCCACTCTCAGTCAGCAGATTCACATTTTAATGATCCAAAGAGAAGGTGCAGATTTGATGCAAATTGCAGCGTGAGTCTCTTAACACTGCTTCTGTGAGAGCTGCAGTGGTTCCTGCGTCGCTCTGCTACTCTTCCCGTCAGCACTTCTGTCTCTATGCTTGTCATATCAGCAGCACCACATTTCCTGCACGTTTGTGTCCAGGAAAACAGCTGGACATCATTATCATAGCTGATAAATATCGATCATCATTGATTTTACTGCAGTTACTGTAATGAAGAAAAGACAAGAGGAAGAGGTAGAAAGTTTAACTGCTGGATCAACTGAGGCTGAAAACAGGGGGTTTGTGATAAAAGCAGGAAGTACTATGGGATACGGACATTTACAGTCAGATTGACCAAATTTCGGTCACATTTTGGCGATACTCAGGAGGGCCGCCCAGGTATATTTGCCTCGTCCTTTTTTTAAAAATTCACATGCAGTCACCATGGGGCAGAGACGTCCACTGGTTAGAATGGTTTCAACCCTTCCTACAGCTTCTCTGACACAGTCGTCCTGTTCTCCGGTGGAGATTCTCAGCCTGTTGTCTGTTTAAAAACATGACGTCTCTCCAGCATTGATTACAGAGAAACAGGAGGATCATTTAAAAAGGTGGGGAGGAGATTTGTTGGCCTTTATACAGAGCTCTGCTGATGGAACACAAACGCACTGAAAGAATGGCCTTGGATTTTAGCAAATATCAGATATACCGGTATTTAGAGATCAATTTTAATGAGATAAATGTGTTTTATTTAACATTTTTGTAGAAGGACAGAGCGCATTGATGCTGGAGTTAGCAGACTGCTGATTGACATCCCCGTGGCAGGAAACACAAAGAGACAGCATGCAAACAGGAATAACAACATTGATGCAGACTGGGCTGAGTAAGGGCATAAAGACGGGTAGTTTTCCACATGTGTCACAGATTGCTTAGGTACCACGACCATAGAGAAACAGAAGCTTATAGCAGATGTAAAAATGTAGATATAACACAATCTAAATGACTCTGCCACCTGGAGCGGACCACATCAATGAAAAACGCTCCATTAAAAGTCCACTGGTGTGACTGTGCCCCACACATGCATGCAGCACCCAAATCCTGCAGACACAACAATAGTCACTAATACGCAGCAGATAGAGGACATGGAGCAGGCTGGTGCATACATACATACAGTCATGGACGAAAATGTTGGCACCCCTGGAATTTTTCCAGAAAAAACATCATTTCTCCCAGAAATTGTTGGTATACATGTGTTTATTTCCTTTCTGTGCATTGGAACAACACAAAAAATCCGAAGGAAAAAGACAACATTGACATAATTTTACACAAAACTCAAAAAATGGGCTGGAAAAAATTGTTGGCACCCTCAACTTAATATTTGGTTGCACACCCTTGGGAAATAGTAACTGAAACCAATCATATATAACCATCAGCAAGCTTCTTACTCCTCTCAGCTGGAATTTTGGACCACTCTTCTTCTCCAAACTGCTCCAGGTCTCTCAGATTTGAAGGGTTCCTTTTTCAGCAGCAGTTCTGAGATCTCTCCATAGGTGTTCAATGGGATTTAGATCCGGACTCATTGCTGGCCTCTTCAGAACTCTCCAGCTTTGTCTCCAACCATTTCTTGGTGCTTTTTGAAGTATGTTTGGGGTCATTGTCCTGCTGGAACACCCATGACCTCTGACGCAGACCCAGCTTTCTGACACTAGGCCCTACATTGTGGCCCCAAATTTTTTGATAGTCTCCAGATTTCATGATTCCTTGCAGACAGTCAAGGCACCCAGTGCCAGAGGTAGCAAAACAACCCCAAAACATCCTTGAACCTCCACCATGTTTGACTGCAGGTACTGTGTTCTTTTCTTTGTAGGCCTCATTCCATTTTCTGTAAACAGTGGAACGACGTGCTTTTCCAAAAAGCTCTACCTTAGTTGCATCTGTCCACAAAATGTTCTCCCAGAAGGACTGAGGCTTACTCAGGTACATTTTGTGGACAGATGAGTCTGGCTTTTTTATGTCTTTTTGTCAGCAGTGGGGTTCTCCTCCGTCTCCTGCCATAGCGCTTCATCTCATTCAGATGACCACGTATGGTCCCAGCTGACACTTTTGCACCCTGAGTCTGTAGGACAGCCTGAATCTGTGTGGAAGTTGACTGAGGATGTTTATCCACCATTACAACTATCCTGCGTTGCATTCTTCTGTCAATTTTTCTCTTTCGGCCACATCCAGGGAGATTAGCCACAGTCCCATGGGTTATAAACTTCTTGATTATATTACACACAGTGGACAAAGGAGTTTCAGGATCTCTGGAGATGGTCTTTAACCTTGAGATTGTTCATATTTTTCCACTATTTTGCTTCTCAAGTCCTCAGACAATTCTGGGCTCTTCTTTCTCTTCTCCATGCTTGGTGTGACACACACAGACACACAACACAAAGGTTGAGTCAACTTTTAGACATTCTAACTGGCTTCAGGTGTGATTTCTAGATTGCAGCACCTGTTACTGCCACAGGTGAGTTTAAATGAGCATCACATGCTGGAAATAAAATGATTTATCCACAGTTTTAAAAGGGTGCCAACAATTTTGTCTGGCCCACTTTTTGAGTTTTGTGTAAAATTATGTCAATTTTGGCTTTTTTCTTCTAATTTTTTCTATTGCTCTAATGCACATAAAGGCAATAAACATGTGTATGCCAAAAACATTTGTAACTGCAACAATTTCTGGGAGAAATGGTGAATTTTCTAGAAAAATTCGATGGGTGCCAACATTTTTGTCCATGACTGCACATATATAAAAGCATGCATTGCACATAAACAGAAGTATTTAAATATAAAGTTCTATCCCAGGTGGTTTGGTGCAGCGTATATGAACACATGCTGCAGCAAATCCAGCCAGCAGTGAGAGCAGCTTTGAGTCGTTTTTTAGATGGTTTTAAAGGTGGTGCATGTTCCTGGATTACAGATGGTAGAATGTTCCAGATGTTCCTTCCTCTGACCAGAGGTGGAGCGTCTGATTGGAACCTAACAGTCCCCTCTGGCAGGGTCCTGCTGGTTGTGATTGATGATTTATCAGGTTATAAAATCTAGAGTGATTTATCAGGTTATAATATCTAGAGTGATTTATCAGGTTATAATATCTAAAGTGATTTATCAGGTTATAATATCTAAAGTGATTTATCAGGTTATAATATCTAAAGTGATTTATCAGGTTATAATATCAAGAGTGATTTATCAGGTTATAATATCTAGAGTGATTTATCAGGTTATAATATCTAGAGTGATTTATCAGGTTATTATATCTAGAGTGATTTATCAGGTTATAATATCTAGAGTGATTTATCAGGTTATAATATCTAAAGTGATTTATCAGGTTATAATATCTAGAGTGATTTATCAGGTTATAATATCTAGAGTGATTTATCAGGTTATAATATCTAAAGTGATTTATCAGGTTATAATATCTAAAGTGATTTATCAGGTTATAATATCTAAAGTGATTTATCAGGTTATAATATCTAGAGTGATTTATCAGGTTATAATATCTAAAGTGATTTATCAGGTTATAATATCTAAAGTGATTTATCAGGTTATAATATCTAAAGTGATTTATCAGGTTATAATATCTAAAGTGATTTATCAGGTTATAATATCTAGAGTGATTTATCAGGTTATAAGATCTAGAGTGATTTATCAGGTTATAATATCTAGAGTGATTTATCAGGTTATAATATCTAAAGTGATTTATCAGGTTATAATATCTAAAGTGATTTATCAGGTTATAATATCTAAAGTGATTTATCAGGTTATAATATCTAAAGTGATTTATCAGGTTATAATATCTAGAGTGATTTATCAGGTTATAAGATCTAGAGTGATTTATCAGGTTATAATATCTAGAGTGATTTATCAGGTTATAATATCTAAAGTGATTTATCAGGTTATAATATCTAAAGTGATTTATCAGGTTATAATATCTAAAGTGATTTATCAGGTTATAATATCTAAAGTGATTTATCAGGTTATAATATCTAAAGTGATTTATCAGGTTATAATATCTAAAGTGATTTATCAGGTTATAATATCTAGAGTGATTTATCAGGTTATAAGATCTAGAGTGATTTATCAGGTTATAATATCTAGAGTGATTTATCAGGTTATAAGATCTAGAGTGATTTATCAGGTTATAATATCTAGAATGATTTATCAGGTTATAATATTTAAAGTGATTTATCAGGTTATAATATCTAAAGTGATTTATCAGGTTATAATATCTAAAGTGATTTATCAGGTTATAATATCTAGAGTGATTTATCAGGTTATAATATCTAGAGTGATTTATCAGGTTATAATATCTAAAGTGATTTATCAGGTTATAATATCTAAAGTGATTTATCAGGTTATAATATCTAAAGTGATTTATCAGGTTATAATATCAAGAGTGATTTATCAGGTTATAATATCTAGAGTGATTTATCAGGTTATTATATCTAGAGTGATTTATCAGGTTATAATATCTAGAGTGATTTATCAGGTTATAATATCTAAAGTGATTTATCAGGTTATAATATCTAGAGTGATTTATCAGGTTATAATATCTAGAGTGATTTATCAGGTTATAATATCTAAAGTGATTTATCAGGTTATAATATCTAAAGTGATTTATCAGGTTATAATATCTAAAGTGATTTATCAGGTTATAATATCTAGAGTGATTTATCAGGTTATAATATCTAAAGTGATTTATCAGGTTATAATATCTAAAGTGATTTATCAGGTTATAATATCTAAAGTGATTTATCAGGTTATAATATCTAGAGTGGTTTATCAGGTTATAATATCTACAGTGATTTATCAGGTTATAATATCTAGAGTGATTTATCAGGTTATAATATCTAGAATGATTTATCAGGTTATAATATCTAGAGTGATTTATCAGGTTATAATATCTAAAGTGATTTATCAGGTTATAATATCTAGAGTGATTTATCAGGTTATAATATCTAGAGTGATTTATCAGGTTATAATATCTAGAATGATTTATCAGGTTATAATATCTAGAGTGATTTATCAGGTTATAATATCTAAAGTGATTTATCAGGTTATAATATCTAAAGTGATTTATCAGGTTATTATATCTAGAGTGATTTATCAGGTTATAATATCTAAAGTGATTTATCAGGTTATAATATCTAGAGTGATTTATCAGGTTATAATATCTAGAGTGATTTATCAGGTTACAATATCTAAAGTGATTTATCAGGTTATAATATCTAGAGTGATTTATCAGGTTATAATATCTAAAGAGATTTATCAGGTTATAATATCTAAAGTGATTTATCAGGTTATAATATCTAAAGTGATTTATCAGGTTATTATATCTAGAGTGATTTATCAGGTTATAATATCTAGAGTGATTTATCAGGTTATAATATCTAAAGTGATTTATCAGGTTATAATATCTAGAGTGATTTATCAGGTTATAATATCTAGAGTGATTTATCAGGTTATCATATCTAAAGTGATTTATCAGGTTATAATATCTAAAGTGATTTATCAGGTTATTATATCTAGAGTGATTTATCAGGTTATAATATCTAGAGTGATTTATCAGGTTATAATATCTAAAGTGATTTATCAGGTTATATTATCTAGAGTGATTTATCAGGTTATAATATCTAGAGTGATTTATCAGGTTATAATATCTAAAGTGATTTATCAGGTTATAATATCTAGAGTGATTTATCAGGTTATAATATCTAGAGTGATTTATCAGGTTATAATATCTAGAGTGATTTATCAGGTTATAATATCTAGAGTGATTTATCAGGTTATAATATCTAGAGTGATTTATCAGGTTATAATATCTAAAGTGATTTATCAGGTTATAATATCTAAAGTGATTTATCAGGTTATAATATCTAGAGTGATTTATCAGGTTATAATATCTAGAGTGATTTATCAGGTTATAATATCTAGAGTGATTTATCAGGTTATAATATCTAAAGTGATTTATCAGGTTATAATATCTAAAGTGATTTATCAGGTTATAATATCTAAAGTGATTTATCAGGTTATAATATCTAAAGTGATTTATCAGGTTATAATATCTAAAGTGATTTATCAGGTTATAATATCTAAAGTGATTTATCAGGTTATAATATCTAGAGTGATTTATCAGGTTATAAGATCTAGAGTGATTTATCAGGTTATAATATCTAGTGTGATTTATCAGGTTATAATATCTAGAGTGATTTATCAGGTTATAATATCTAAAGTGATTTATCAGGTTATATTATCTAGAGTGATTTATCAGGTTATAATATCTAGAGTGATTTATCAGGTTATAATATCTAAAGTGATTTATCAGGTTATAATATCTAGAGTGATTTATCAGGTTATAATATCTAGAGTGATTTATCAGGTTATAATATCTAGAGTGATTTATCAGGTTATAATATCTAGAATGATTTATCAGGTTATAATATCTAGAGTGATTTATCAGGTTATAATATCTAGAGTGATTTATCAGGTTATAATATCTAGAGTGATTTATCAGGTTATAATATCTAGAGTGATTTATCAGGTTATAATATCTAGAGTGATTTATCAGGTTATAATATCTAGAATGATTTATCAGGTTATAATATCTAGAATGATTTATCGCTTGAATTGTTGAAAAACACAAAAGATGAGGAGCCTAAAAATAATCACCATAAATTACAATAGTGGAAAATAAAATAACAGATAGATTATTTTAGAGAATAATTCAGCCCTGTTATTGGATATTCTCACTTTTATTATTGTGATCACTAATAATTCAATAAAGGAGGAATATTGCTGTCATGATCATTTATTAAACTAGCACTTGTGATTTTTAACCCAAGTGCAAATGGAAATAATTGATTTAATGAGATAAATAGATATGAATCAGTTTCAGTCTTCTTGTTCAGTAAGAGTTACCTGTTATTTTTACTTGTGTGTTTGTTTTTACCAGTTCTTTTAGTGATGTACAGTGCTTAACAAGTTTATTAGACCACCTGTCATAAAAAACATAAAACATAATTTTTTTAAACTTTTACTTTAATGCGGACTCTTTCATTTTCAGTCAGCTCTCCACGTTTTACCATTTTGAACAGGAATGAGGAATTTCAAACTGAATTCACCCAAATTTGAGCCGGCTCACTGGGCTTCTCTGAGAAGTCAAAAATGAATCAAGCATAACATTCAACCACTAAAACTCATTTTTCTGTTCAGGAATGACAGTAAATAACTATAATTTGACACATTAATCAAGAAATATTACTTTACTATTTTTTCAGTTTTTTTGTAAATCAGTAAATTTAAAAATTCATGGATAACAATAATAATTATATTTTAGCATTAAAAATATCATTTGGGTTAAAGAGCTTCTACATATTGGTGTATTAACCATTGCAGAAACATAAAAATGATTTTGGTAATTACCAATGATGTTAATTTAGGGCAGCTGTGGCAGAAACCTTACTTTGGTTAGGGTTAGGGTGGTCTAATACATTTGTTAAGCACTGTATATAAAAAGTTGTTGATATAAAATTTTTAAAAAATTATATAATAAATAAAAAAATCAAAGGAGTATAAGACAATTAAATTTAAAATGAATTAAGAAACAAAAATTAAATAATTGAAAAATAAAGTAAAAATACAAAAGCAAAAATGAAATGAATAAAGAAACTTAGAAGTTGATAATTATATTTTATATTTTTAAATCAAATCAAAAACCTAAAAATAAATTAAATCCAAAATAAATTTAAGAAAAAAAAATCCAAACAGATAAAAACAAACTAAAAAAAGAAATGAAAATACGTTTCAAATTTTTAAAAATGAATTAAACAAACAAACAAACAAAAACACAATATAGTAGTGAATGATTATAAGAAAGATATTTGGTTTTCATGCTTTCATGGCAGATTTTATCCTGTTTTCTTGAAGTGTTTTATTTATTGGTATTTGAAATTAGGGCTGATTGATTAGGTTAAAATGATTTTATAGTGATTTTTTCCCCCCAATATCATGATTAGAATTTAAAATTATTATTTTTTAAGTCCATCTTCTGTTTTTTAATAAGCTAGCAATAAATCATTCTATGTTATAAAGGTAGATTAAACAAAGGCTGAACATTTTAGAAAAAATCTTTAGTTGAGATTATTTTTTAAATTCATTTATGTTTTTTTGTTGTTTAATAATGATCCTGATTTTCTGAACCAATCCTGGATGGTCGTTAGAGTACTCGAGCCTTCTTGGGTTCTTTTTAGGTGTAAATATGACTGAGTCATCAGCGTATACCTGAATGTGAACATGATCAGGTTTTCTCCTGTATACCTCTACATGAAATCGGCTGTTCTGACTACAGTCAGTGTTATGTTTGACTGTAAAACTCTGAGTTTCATGTGTAGAGCTCTGATCCTGAAAACTGCAGCCTTTCTGACAGAAACAATCCTCCTTAAATGCTCATAACTGTTCTCACACTCTTGCTGGGGTTTTGTCTGAGTCGGGCTTTATGCCCAGTCATTCCAGCTCAGTGTAACCTGAGGTTTAGTGTGTCGACATCTTCACTTTCTAACATACAGGCAGGCCAAACGGACTCCACCGAGGACCGTCAGGTGGAAGAACGTGACCAGCCTGGCACTGAAAGCTCTCCAGAATATCACTGAAATGTCTGTCCATCCACTGATCCATCAAATATCTGAGAGAAGCTTAAAGAGGTGATTTAGAGACGTTCACCTCCACACTGTCCATGTCTGCATCGCTAAAGTTAGCCGGTGTTGCTAAAGTGGTTCTCAGCAGGAATCTCAGCCATCCCCGTCTGTGTGGTTGTGTATTTTTAGAGGAGTGTTGTTTCTGATGTTAGGACCGCAGCACTGATAACGCCAGCGCCGGAGGATTTATCTCCCTCCAAGTGTACACTAATAAAATCATAAACAGTATAATAGTCACTCGACTCAGTCATGACTGATCCAAACTGGCCAATCAGAGCTCAGTATCGCTCATGATGCAACAGAGAGGAGGAGCCAAAGGCTGATGTGTATTTAAAGCCAACCAGAACTGAAATATTAGACTGAACCAGGGCAGAATGATTAAATAAATATATAAATGCAATTATTTTTGCTCAAATTACAAATACAAATCAATTATTTTTTAAAGGGGATTCTCATTCTATGTCACGTTTGATTAAAAAAAATACTTAAAACACAAAAAGGAGGATTTTTGTAAGTCATTCTAAAACAATTGACATTTTAATGTTTGCTTTATGTGCATAAAATCTCTGCTGCTGCACAAAACATGAATGAATTAAACTCCTCCTTTATAGACTGAAGCTCCACCTCCTCCACCCCAGCCTCCTCCTTTATAGACTGAAGCTCCACCTCCTCCACCCCAGCCTCCTCCTTTATAGACTGAAGCTCCACCTCCTCCACCCCAGCCTCCTCCTTTATAGACTGAAGCTCCACCTCCTCCACCCCAGCCTCCTCCTTTATAGACTGAAACTCCACCTCCTCCACCCCAGCCTCCTCCATTATAGACTGAAACTCCACCTCCTCCACCCCAGCCTCCTCCTTTATAGACTGAAGCTCCACCTCCTCCACCCCAGCCTCCTCCTTTATAGACTGAAGCTCCACCTCCTCCACCCCAGCCTCCTCCTTTATAGACTGAAGCTCCACCTCCTCCACCCCAGCCTCCTCCTTTATAGACTCAAGCTTCACCTCCTCCACCCCAGCCTCCTCCTTTATAGACTGAAGCTCCACCTCCTCCACCCCAGCCTCCTCCTTTATAGACTGAAGCTCCACCTCCTCCACCCCAGCCTCCTCCTTTATAGACTGAAGCTCCACCTCCTCCACCCCAGCCTCCTCCTTTATAGACTAAAGCTTCACCTCCTCCACCCCAGCCTCCTCCTTTATAGACTCAAGCTTCACCTCCTCCACCCCAGCCTCCTCCATTATAGACTGAAACTTTACCTCCTCCACCCCAGCCTCCTCCTTTATTGACTATAGCTTCACCCCCTCCACCCCAGCCTCCTCCATTATAGAATAAAGCTCCACCTCCTCCGCCCCAGCCTCCTCCTTTATAGACCGAAACTCCACCTCCTCCACCCCAGCCTCCTCCTTTATAGACTGTAGCTCCACCTCCTCCACCCCAGCCTCCTCCTTTATAGACTGAAGCTCCACCTCCTCCACCCCAGCCTCCTCCTTTATAGACTAAAGCTTCACCTCCTCCACCCCAGCCTCCTCCTTTATAGACTAAAGCTTCACCTCCTCCACCCCAGCCTCCTCCTTTATAGAATAAAGTTTCACCTCCTCCACCCCAGCCTCCTCCTTTATAGACTGAAGCTCCACCTCCTCCACCCCAGCCTCCTCCTTTATAGACTAAAGCTTCACCTCCTCCACCCCAGCCTCCTCCTTTATAGACTGAAGCTCCACCTCCTCCACCCCAGCCTCCTCCTTTATAGACTAAAGCTCCACCTCCTCCACCCCAGCATCCTCCTTTATAGACTAAAGCTTCAACTCCTCCACCCCAGCCTCCTCCTTTATAGACTGAAGCTCCACCTCCTCCACCCCAGCCTCCTCCTTTATAGACTAAAGCTTCACCTCCTCCACCCCAGCCTCCTCCTTTATAGACTAAAGCTTCACCTCCTCCACCCCAGCCTCCTCCTTTATAGACTAAAGCTTCACCTCCTCCACCCCAGCCTCCTCCTTTATAGACTCAAGCTTCACCTCCTCCACCCCAGCCTCCTCCTTTATAGACTAAAGCTTCCCCTCCTCCACCCCAGCCTCCTCCTTTATAGACTAAAGCTCCACCTCCTCCACCCCAGCCTCCTCCTTTATAGACTAAAGCTTCACCTCCTCCACCCCAGCCTCCTCCTTTATAGACTCAAGCTTCACCTCCTCCACCCCAGCCTCCTCCTTTATAGACTAAAGCTTCACCTCCTCCACCCCAGCATCCTCCTTTATAGACTAAAGCTTCAACTCCTCCACCCCAGCCTCCTCCTTTATAGACTGAAGCTCCACCTCCTCCACCCCAGCCTCCTCCTTTATAGACTAAAGCTTCACCTCCTCCACCCCAGCCTCCTCCTTTATAGACTAAAGCTTCACCTCCTCCACCCCAGCCTCCTCCTTTATAGACTAAAGCTTCACCTCCTCCACCCCAGCCTCCTCCTTTATAGACTAAAGCTTCACCTCCTCCACCCCAGCCTCCTCCTTTATAGACTAAAGCTTCACCTCCTCCACCCCAGCCTCCTCCTTTATAGACTAAAGCTTCCCCTCCTCCACCCCAGCCTCCTCCTTTATAGACTAAAGCTTCACCTCCTCCACCCCAGCCTCCTCCTTTATAGACTAAAGCTTCACCTCCTCCACCCCAGCCTCCTCCTTTATAGACTCAAGCTTCACCTCCTCCACCCCAGCCTCCTCCTTTATAGACTAAAGCTTCACCTCCTCCACCCCAGCCTCCTCCTTTATAGACTCAAGCTTCCCCTCCTCCACCCCAGCCTCCTCCTTTATAGACTAAAGCTTCCCCTCCTCCACCCCAGCCTCCTCAGCCCTGTGTTGCTGTTATTCCTGTTTGCTAAATCACTCTATAAGAACACAGATGTATCTGAAACATTCCTCATGTCTATGTTTAGTTTACATTCGATTGATTGTACTTTAATTACCCATGATGCAGAAAAAGTGCCCAACCCTCACGGGTTTACAGGACAGTAGTAATACTGAAATTGGGTGCAGCTGCTTTAGTGATCCTGAACTGGACAGTCAACCAGAAACTGAATCTTGTTCTCAGTCACACTACAAACGGTCGTCCAACCCTCCAGGCTCTACGGTTAGAGGTGAACTTCCTGCCATTATTTTACAGCCCTGCTTACTTCTAAAGCTAAATGAACAGAGATTTTATTGTATAAAACAACTCAAAGCCCCATGAAAATACCCTAAAAATCCAGATGAAGACTGTGCTGATCGCTGTTGGTCCACGAACACATCTGACGGCGCTCACGCTGATGTGATTGCAGTCATGTGGAGAGGAACAGGCTGGGTTCCCATGTGTAGGCCTCTCTGCAGGAATGTGATAATGAATGGTCTTCATACCACACCAACACAGCTAAAGATAGCAGCAGCTCGACCTGACGCCCACGTTGTAAAGAACATCTCACTCTGAGACTCCGATCAACGTCTGACGTCCCCTCAAAGGCGGCGTGCTGCCTTCATGAGCAGTAGGAAATACTGGAATTTCAAACCTCAGGCTGCAGTTAAAGCTCTTTAACTTTTTATAACTTTAAAAGGAGGAAGGAAATATCAGTGACTAATTCTCTGTCAGACGAGAAACTTACTGATTTTCTTCTTAACTTTGGTATAAACAAAATGGCTCTAAATGTCTGCAGCTGTTAAATCCATCCACAAACAATTAACATTGAAATAGTTTGAGAATGACTTCACATTTGATCTGTTTATAGAGAAATTTACTTTAAGGTCAAAGTTATTATATATTTTTTAAAAAGGGGGTAAGGTTGGTGAAAGTGTTACAAAAATAATGGGTGATAAATGGGAAAATGGGTTGTTGGAGTGGCACAAGGGACAAAAACTGGTGAAAAAGTGGTGACAACAGAAAGAAGGGGTCAAAAAGTGTCAAAACAGTGCAAAAAAGTGATGAAAAGGGGTTAAAAAGTCAACAATAGTGCAAAAAAGTGATGAAAAGGGGTTAAAAAGTGTCAAAAACAATGAAAAAAGTGATGAAAAGGGGTTAAAAAGTGTCAACAATAGAAGAAACATGAAACCAAGAGGATAAAATATGCTGGAAAAGTGGTTTAAAGGGGTTAAGGATAGAAAAAAATGGGTTAAAAGTGGCAAAAAGAAGGCACAAATAGCCTGGCAAAGTAGTGGAAAGGGGTTAAAGAGTGGCAAAATGGGTGAAAAGTGGCAAACATTGATTTAAATGTTGAAAAAAAAAATGGAATGAAAAGGTGTTTAAAAGTGACAAAAATTGATGAATGTGGGTAAAGCATGTAGTAAGAGGTGTTAAAATCTTGCAAACATTGGTAAAAGAGGCAAAAAGTATTAAAATGGGTTAAAAGTGGCAACAATAGTGCAAAGAATTAATGACAAGGGGTTAAAAAAGTGGAAAATATGAGAAAAGTGGCAACAATTAATAAAAGTGGCACAAAGGGGATAAAACATGCAGGAAAAGTGGTGTATGATGAGCTAAAGAATTATAAAAATGAGTTAAAAAGGCAAAAAAATTGGTTAAAAGTAGCAAAAAACAGCAGAAATAGCCAGGCAAAGGTGCAAAAAGGGGTTAAAGAGTGGCAAAATGGGTGAAAAGTGGCAAACATTGATTTAAATGTTGCAACAATTATTGAAAAATATGTAATGAAAAGGGGTTAAAAGGTGGCAGGAATGGATAAAAAGTGAAGGGGGGTAAAACATGCAGGAAAAGTGGTTTAAGAGGGGCTAAAATCTTAAAAATTTGTAAAAGAGGGAAAAAAAGGGGCAAAAAGTATCAAAAAGGAATGAAAAATGTCAAAAATGGGGATAGAGCTCACTGGTAATGACTAAAAATGTCCCGCGTTTTAAAAGAAAATACAATTCTACTGCAACAATATTTCAATCAGAGCAAAAAATTGATTTAATTTCTGTGTATTTAAAAGTCCGACCCCAAGAGTTTCAGTCCAGAATAAATCTGGACCTTTTGCAGATATACATGATGACCCCTGTTTTTGACCATCAGACAAGACACCAAACACTGACCTCACCACAAACACACCATCCCCACTGTGGAGCACGGTGGTGGCAGCATCGTGCTGTGGGGATGCTTCTCAGCAGCATCGTGCTGTGGGGATGCTTCTCAGCAGCATCGTGCTGTGGGGATGCTTCTCAGCAGCATCGTGCTGTGGGGATGCTTCTCAGCAGCATCGTGCTGTGGGGATGCTTCTCAGCAGCATCGTGCTGTGGGGATGCTTCTCAGCAGCATCGTGCTGTGGGGATGCTTCTCAGCAGCATCGTGCTGTGGGGATGCTTCTCAGCAGCATCATGCTGTGGGGATGCTTCTCAGTAGGGATGGGCGATATGGACTAAAAAATTTATCACGATATTTTGCTGTATTTGTTGCGATAACGACATAAATCACAATAAAAAAAAAAGCACCATTCAACACAACCTTTCTGACTAGGAAAAATGTATCAAATTGGCTGCTTAACTACACCAGCTACTTATAAATATAGATATATAAATTTATCTATATTTATATAAATAGATATCTATTAATGTAGGGATATTTTAGTAAAAAAAAAATATGTTGCTTCTACATTTAAGAGATTCAAAGAGAAATTTAGTTGAGAATAGTACAAATAATGTTCCAACTTGGCAGATTATTAAAAATGTAAGTGTCTGCATTAAAAATTGACCCTAAACTAGAAGTATTTACAGCACTATTTTACCTCCATATGGCCATTCCAGGATATGGTCTTTTTGTCCAGTTTGCCTCTATCTTTAGTGTTTAAATGTAAAATACAGTCTGATATCCTCTTTTAAGTCTGGAGGTTCCTTCAGTGGAGCAGAGCTGCCAGGCTCCACCATGTTTGCTTTTACAGAGATTAGTCACTTAATGCAAGTCCAAATTAAAACTTCTGTTGTTAAATTAATAAAAATAAGTAAATGTGATAAATTATTTTTAACTAAGTTTGATTACGTCCATGATGTATAATAACACTGAAGCTTATTGTGTGGTAGTAGTAGTTATAATCACATTTTCAGGTATAATACAGTTTGGTGCTTTAATGTTTATCTGTCCCTCCATCATACACTTCTGTCAGTCTGTCTGTCTGTGAGGTGTGTACTAAAGACACCTATGCACCTAACGGACAGAACCCACAGCACTAATAAAAATAAACATGCATCATGTTATCTATCATATCATGTACATTCTATGTTGTTATTAATGTTATATTATGCTAACCTTATAGGAAATCTACATGAGATGTGAGTTTATTACTCATATCTTTCTGAATATTAGTCTAAGCGCTCCGTTATTTCCTCGTATAAACTGTGGGACCGTGCGTAATTTCCGCGGCTGTAAAACGGAGGAATAGGGGATCGTAAAATAAAGCACACTGTGCAAGTTACCGCCGACCAGGGTGATCTCGGTCAACCTAAAGCTTTATGATCAATTAATCGACCAATCGACTTGAAGCAGTCAGCCCTAGTGCTGTGGGGATGCCTCTCAGCAGCATCATGCTGTGGGGATGCTTCTCAGCAGCATCATGCTGTGGGGATGCTTCTCAGCAGCATCGTGCTGTGGGGATGCTTCTCAGCAGCATCATGCTGTGGGGATGCTTCTCAGCAGTCCACCCTGGAAGGCTTGTAACCTTTCCACAGACTCAGAGCTGGGATTACAACCAAGGGGGGCTCTACTGAATCCTGACTTGAAGGTGAATATTTATAGAATCACTAATTTTACATCACAGATTTTTATTTAATCTGTTTTATTTAATTTAATCTGTTTTCACTTTTACGTTTAAGAGGTTTTTTTTAATTAATTTTTTGGTCAAAAAGCCAAATTATATTGACCATGACTGATTTATAAACCAATAAGAGTGCAGATTATTTTTGCAGCCCCTGCTGAAAAGCAATGCTAAATCTGTTAGCCTCTTAGTGGCCATTTTCATTGTGTGTTAGCATCAAGCTAACAACTGTCCTCATCCATCTTTTATAAATTCAAACTTTCTTTGAATAGTTGCCTGTGACTTTAAGAGTTTCCTTCAGTTGTCCGTCCTTTCTTCCTTCCTCTCCCCTGCTCTGCTCTAATGTCACTGGTGTAGTGTTTATACGCCGTTGTCATACTGTTGATTATTTAGATAAAGAAAGTGTTGTTTTAAAGCGTCAGGATTCAAAAGTATGAACATCTAGGCATCTGAACAAGGCCATACTGTATGCATACTGTTACATAATGTTTTTGGTAGCAGAGAGGATGAGCCCACGGTTCCTCCTCAGCGCGGGGGTGGCTCTCGTGTTGTTGTTATTGTTGGCTCTCTCAGATGTAGCCGCTTGGCTAACGGCGGTCCGTGCAGCCAGCCTGTAACCACAGCCACGACCGGCATCTCTGCTCCGAGTCTGGAAAAGCCGTCTGCTCCCGGCCTGTTCAAACAGCTGGTTAGTTTGGATAACGGCAGCTCTAAAACTAGCCGGGCCGGTTCAACCAGACACACTCACACCTCTCTGAGTGTGTGTTAGGATGCCTGTGCTGTGATGTCAGGCTCACCTAGACTCACTCACAATAAGATGAGAACAGTCCGGTATCTGTCTACAGCCTTATCTCTGTGTCTGTCCCTCTGTCTGATTACACGTTCTCCAACACGGGACCGTCCCGCTTAGACGGGACGTTTCTTTGAGGATCTCTGCTGTGTGTTTTTGTCACACCGGCGTGACTTTGAGCTTTGTTGACAGAGCAAACAGACTCACACTAACTCTGTTTTGGCTCTGGAGGCTGACAAAGAGAAATTCTATTTGATTCCATAGCTTAGCCGTTAGCATGTAGCAGGAACAGCGCGGTTTGACAGTTTTTAAGTAGTAAATAGAAATAAAGTGTGCAGGCTGTTAAACTGACTTGTAACTACTCAACTGAACGGAGGCCACATATCAGAGCAGGATTAATCTGCAAAGAGGGAAGGCTGTTGGAGCTAGCTGCTAATGTTAGCCTCGCTGTAGAGAGTATACAAGGCTCACATCACACCCACTATTCCAGTGACCCTGTGAGGAATTTGACTGTTTTCTAAGGATTTCTCCTCAGTCAGGAGCATCCTCAGACTAGTCAGCTAAACACATTTATAATCTGGTGTGTTGAAGCACTGAATCTCTTGACGAGCTCACACCAAAGCTGAAGTTGTGCTGATCTCTGATCTCCTGCTCTAATGTGACCTCTGTAGTGTTATGTGAACGTAATGTGTGTTTCCTGGTTAGTCTTTAACACCTTTAGTTCCAGAGACTGAACCTTAATGACTTTATAACTCTACAGTCTGAGTTTGTTCTTGTCTGTCCACAGTGTTAGCTTTATCAGGGCTGTACGTTAAAACTGAAGAGGAGACCCCCGGTCTGTCGGTGGAGTCCAGCTTTAAAGCTTTATTGTTTCCACACAGCAGAGTCAGCTGGCTCAGGTATGATAGGTATGAGCTCAACCTGGCATCGGACATTTCCCTTTGTTCCCTCTGTAATTAAAGACACGTGTGATCAGACAAAGGAGCCATAAATGGCTGAATTTTCTACATAACCTTGGCAGGCTGACATCAGACACTATGGCTGCGTTTCTGCCAAAGTACAAAGAGCTTTAAGTCCCAGGAGCTTTTTTTTTTTTCCTGGATTAGAGTTCGCTCCAGGCGCTGATCTGGGTCTGCAGTGGAAACACAGAGCAGATTAGAGGTAAGAGGAGATGTAGGTAGGGTTTCAGGGGCATGGCATTCACTTCTCTTTGGCATCACAAAAGCTCAACCCCATCACATATTTTCAGATTAAGCCTGACTTCCCTACCCTAACCTGACAGACAGTTTCCCACATCCATGGAATGGGATGTATTCCACACCCATCAGGGAAGCACCCATGGGCTGTGTTTGGGAAGGGCAGAAACTTTCTAAAAGACCTTGGATTGCTGTCTCACACCTGTAGCTCCGCCTCTTTCTCCTCAGATTGTTCTGATCATTCTCTGAACCGGCCTATCAGCTTGGAGCTTTGCAGCATGGACTCTAGACCAGTGGTTCTCAAATGGTGTGGCGAGGCACAGACCAGTCTAGGTGTGCCTTGGGGATCTGGCTGGACCCCTGAAAACCCCCAGAGAATGGACCCTCCCCAGCTGTGATTTACTGATGAGTGTGCGTGTTGGATCAGTAGCATTGGTGCTAGCATCCTGGCTACCAGTTACCTCATTTGGCAAGCTATTATTGGGTTGAAATGATCATTATTCGTACTACTTCTAACCAAGGTAACCAGTTTTTCTACCCATTTTGCCACTAATTTTGTCAACTTAAACCATTTTTGGTGCTTTTTTGCAATTTTGCAACTTTTTAAAAATACTTTTGACCCATTTGTTGCAACTTGTTTTGGAACTTTTTGCTACATTTAACCCATTTTTGCTACCTTTTTGAAAATTTTTTTGCCTACTTTTGCTATTTTTTATACATTTTTTTGCCCAATTTTTTTAAACCACTTTTGACCACGTTTTAGCAACTTTAACCATTTACTGCCACTTTTCTGCCACTTGTAACCATTTTCACTCACTTTGCCTTTGTTTTGCCACTTTTTTGCCTAATTTTGCCCATTTTTTAACCATTTTAAACCATTTTAACCACCTTTTAACAACATTTAACCCCTTTGTCCACTTGTAATTCATTTTTGCAACCTTTTTGACACTTTCAGCATGTTTTGCCACTATTAATCATTTTTTTGGCCTCTTATGCCAGTTGTTAACCATTTTTGACTTTGTCTTGCCACTTTTACCCAGTTTTGCCATGTTTTATCATTACTTTAACCAATCCATGCCACCTTTTGCCCACTTTAGCCACCCCCAGTTGCCTGGGCCCAAGAAACCTCTCCACTTTATCCCCCTTATGAGCCACCTTAACTGTTATATTATTTAAACGTCTATTTTGTATTGATATGAATTTGGTGTGCCTTGAGATTTTGGCTTAACCTTAGGTGTGCCTTGGGTAAAAGGTTGAAAACCACTGCTCTAGACAATCCAAAGACTTCACAATGAGAAATAGTTGTAAAAAAAAATAACTTAGAGGGCTCTTTGCTCTTTCTGAAAGTCCCTGCTGGTTATTTAATCTGTAATGTTGAAGGTTTGCCCTGAATATCTCTGACAAGAGCAGAGTCCTGATGAGAAACAAGACCTCCTCTTCCTGAGGATTTTCATGGCTGGTGTCCATCTTGAATAAATGTCCAAGAATCTGTAAAAAGGAAGTCACTCTAAACCTGCCTGAGAATCTTTCAGTTTTGAGCTTTCTTTTGCACCAGAGTGATCCAGTTGTAGCTGTCTGTATTAACGCTGACACCTTGATTGTTGGTCGAGGTGCTCCTCCCCTGGGCATGGTCTTTTTGGACGTATCTGAACATGAGGTACAGAACAAGCCTGTCTGCTTCCTGTCGAACCCTGGAGCTAGGTGTTAGCATCGAGAATGCAACCAGTCCATCAACCGGAGCAAACAAGTGGTCGGCTGATCCCAGCGTGCGTGTATGGATAGAGACGGGGAATCTGGAGTAACCGGTTGTGATTGGCTGACAGGAATCAGAGTAGCATCACAGGACTCGACAACATCTCCTGGTTGAACAGCTGGATTAGTCCAGTGAATTTAGTCCAGCTCGTTGAACCAGGGGAATTTGTCCTTCCCGTCTCATACCCTAATGTGTTTGACCTTTGACCCACACTGCTCACTGAAAGCCCCTCTTGTTCATGTGATAATCCAACGGTTTGTTAACTTTATGTATCGTTTAACATTTACAAATATTGTCATCTCCCCTCGTGACCGTCTAAGTGTTTGAAGTCTGACTTTATCTGTGGGTCAGTCTCAGAGACACAGGGCCTGTTTAGATAAGGTATTATCAGGGATTAACAACACGCTACGGGCATGTCATCATGTGTTCCTCCTGCTGGTTGTTTTCTAGGGTGGAGATTGATAAGGAGTGAGCCATCACTCATCTTCCTATCTTTGTTTGGAGCTTTGAACAACAGTGGCACACAAACCAGTCGACTACCCGCCTCATTGGCTGTCAGAATAGTTGTTGGTCACATCCCTAGTTTCGGCCGTTCAGGTATCACCTGATGCTACTGTGGTCCCTCCTCTGATTCTATCAGCCCACACGTCAGTTCTTTACAGTGGTTTGGTCTCCCTCTGCTGTGTGCAGTGGAGCTGCTGATAAGAACCAAGAGGGGGATGATTGGCAACAGATAAGAGGGTAGCGGTGCCTTTTTAACAGCTTTTCTCCCTCATGTTGTCAGAAATAGCAGCTCAGTTTAAGATGATGAGGGGGTCATGATGTGTCGTTCATCAAACATTCGGCTTTAAAGAGCTTTAGTGATTCCTTAATCGATCGTCCTCACTGATTCCAGCCCTTATTGATACCACTGTTGACACCTCTCTATAGGTACCGCTGTATTTATGCATCAGAAAAAGTCATCAAATGAAAGAGTTTTCATATAATTTTTCACTTTATTATAAACTAGGGTTGAACCATTTGGGAAAATAATCTAATTTTGATTTTTTCCCCCCAGTATAGCAATCGTGATTTGACATGCAGTTATTTCAGAAGTTCCTTATATTGTGTTTTTAATCATTCTACATATAACTAACTATTTATTAGATAAAACAAGGGCTGAACAGTTTTGGAAAACATCTAATTTTGATGATTTTCATTTGTGTTGGATAGGACTTGATGTATTGAAGGTAGTTATAATTTTTATGTATTTAATAAGAAAAATCTAGAAAAAGTAGTATTTTTGTAGACTATTCTTAAACAATGCCTGTGGATGATTGCATGACATCTCTGCTGCAAAAGAGTTTTAAACTGGTATTTTGATGCAAATTTCAGGTTGCACCAGGCTGTATCGTGCCCTATATGAGCCCACTCACATTGGTAAGAATGAGTTTTGTCAGCACTGCTGTTTAGCTTGTGTCTTTACAATCGAGGGATAAAGTGCTGCTCACAATCCTGATCCTATTTAAAAGTAGGGCTGGGAAATTAATCAAAAATTAGATTAAACTGCAACACGGCCTGTTGCAATATTTCTTTAACCTAAAATTTGTGTCAGAACACCGGTTTAAAAACTTTATTTCTTGGTGAGATGTTATGCATGACTCATCATGCAGTCATCTACAGACAATTTTTTAGAATAGTCAACAAAAATCCTACTTTTTTATGTTTTTCTTATTAAATATGAGAATGATATAAAAATTGTAACTCCCTTCAATACATCAGTTTCTATCTAATTTGCAATACAAGTGGAAATCATCGCAATTAGATATTTTCCAAAACTGTTTAGCCCTTGTTTAATCTAGTAATGTGTTGGTTATAATACAGAGTTATTAACTGCTTGTGTTCATTGGGACAAAAAAACACAATATAAGGAACTTAAGGAATAACTGCGTATCAAATCACAATTGCAATACTGGGGAAAATAATCTAAATTAGATTATTTTCACAAATTATTCAGTCCTATTTTATCGAGGGGAACTTTGAGTTCAAAGTGTCTTTTCGACTAGCCTAGCTGTTGTTGCTAACTGCTTGTTAGCCTGGTGTCATGTGTTGATGAATACTGGTGTTACTGCAGTGTTTTACCTTGTTTACTGCACAGCTCCTGACTTCCTGGTGTTTAAGGAGCCCAAAATAACCCAGTATCTCTGCTCTAGTCTTAGAAGCAGTACAAAGAAACTGGGATCCTTGTTGTTGGGTGTCAGTACCACCTGAGGGAGGCGTGTTCTTCATCGTGCAGTCTGACGACCGCTGCCATCTACTGGCTTTTTGGGGGATAGCTGTGTACGTTGATATTGCTGTCCATTGATTGTGTAACATCTGCAAAGTGCACGTGACAATACTGCCGTATCAATTTTACGAGCACAGACACTTGATTCACATGTTTAACCAATGACTGGGAGTCTTTTTCCTGTCAAAGATAAACAGATTAACTCCCAGACAGCTTTTATCAGTCTGAGGCTAATCATCAGGATCTCTTAGCCTTGATTCCATCACTCCGAGCAAGGCTGGACCGACAAAAATAAAGCCATGCTTTTGTTTAGAACCAGAATCCAGCAGATCATGTCTGTGGACAGGCCGGTCTTTAATTCATGCTTGCACAGTTTACATCTACAACCAATCAAGTCCAGATGAAGACGCCCCAGACCGGCTCTGTACGCAGTCTGACCTATCAGATATCAAACTGTTTTCAGTACACATCGAGGTCCGTCCAGACAAAGCATCACCGTTCAGTATCTGGATGCACAGATCAGATCTAAACTCCTGTTAACGATCATAGAAACAGGGTCATTCTGCAGGTTTTTTTTGCTAATTAGAACAGTTCCTGTTTGTGCTGGACTTTTCTGATTGGTGCTTTAAACAACCATCCAACATGCTCAGAGATGTGCCAGTAAAAACTGAACAACAGCACCATTTAAAGTGACAGGATCACTAAAGTTAGTGAGGTTTGTCCTCTAGGTAGTGTGAATATTTGCACCACTTTAGAAGAAAATCCATGAAGATTTAGTGAAAAGAAGAGAAGTGACAGCAGCTGAATCATAAAGAATGAAGTTTCTATGGTAGACTTTTATAGAAAGTTCACAGTCAGGACAGCCAGTCAACCATTAACAAACATTCACTTTCAGTCAGATAGCCCACAGTCCCGTCTTAATGACTGTAATAATTAACGTCAGTTAGGGTGAAATCAAACGCCACAGTCCGCCTCACTGAGCCGTTTACCTGCTGTCATGTGTTCAATAATGAAACTGTGATGTGAACAGCACTAAAGAAGAGTTTACGGTTTGTTAGGTAACTTTGTGATCCACCTGTAGATCAGCTGACCTGCTGATGACATCATAGCTCGGTCCGTATGTGCGTGACTTTATTTGTTTGTTTTTGCATGAACGTCCTGGGCGTGCCGGCTCAGTTTGCATTGTTGAGCTCTCTCTGCTCCGAGAGACGGAGAGGAAGGTTTCATATTCACACACACAGTATAGCCCACAGGCAGCACAGGAAGTGTGTGTAGACCAGCACGCTGACGGACTGTGAAAGCAGATTTCTACAAAATATTACCAATTAAATAAGAACCTGTAATGTGAGATTAGAACCTGTGCTAGCCTGAAGTATTAAGACGCCTGTGTTTGGTTAATCAGTATCCGTGGCTACCATTACACCATGAAGGCAAAAGAACACTCAGAGAAAAGGTTGTTGAAAAGTCTAAGTCAGAGGATGGAGACGAGTCTGAGAACGTCCCCCAGAGTTCAGTTAAAGCTATCATGGAGAAGTGAAGGACTATGTCCCATGTGTAAATCTGCCTAGATTAGACCATCCTCAAGAAGGAGACTAGTGAGAGAGACCACCCTAGAGACCTCCCTAGTTGGGATTGATTGATGATATCAGTGTGTGTGTGTTGGCTCAGTAGCATTGGTGCTAGCATCCTGGCTAACAGTTAGCTCATTAAGAGCTGAAAAGCATGGAAGGCTATTACTGGGTTGAAATCGGTGTGAAAGTAATTAATTCGTGCTATTTTTAACCAAGTTAAATTATTTTCTACCCATTTTTGGCTCTTCTTTTGACTGCTTTTTTTTTGCTACTTCTTATTACTACTTTTGACCCATGTTTGCCACTTTTTAGAACGTTTTAGACCATTTAACCCATTTTTGCTACTTTTTTGGAACTTTTATGCCACATGTAACCCATTTTTGCTACTTTTTTGCCACTTTTTGCACAATTTTGCTATTGTTTAGCCATTATTTTGCCATTTTCTCCCATCACTGTTAACCCCTTTTTACCATCTTGTAGTAACTAACCATTTTCGCCACTTTTCTGCCACTTGTGATCTATTTTTCCACCTTTTTGCCACTTTTTTCCCACTTTTGCCTTTTTTTCTTATCACTTTTATCCCATTTTTACCACCTTTTTACACGGTTAATCCTTTTAGGCCAATTATAACTCATTTTTGCCACTATTTTGACACTTTCAACAAGTTTTGGCCAATTTCAACCCATTTGTTGGCCACTTTTTAACAATTTTCGCCCATTTCTGACTTTGTTTAGCCACTTTTTGCCTACTTTTGCCATCTCCATGATCCCCCAGTGGTCTGGGCCCCAGACAGCTCTCTCCTTTATCTCCCCTTACAGGCCACCTCGACTGTGACATTATTTTAAAAGTCTATTTTCTATCGATTTAAATATGGTGTGCCTTGAGATTTTGGCTTAACCTTAGGTGCGCCTGGGGCGAAAAAAGTTTGAATACCACTGCACTAAAGAAACAAATAATATTTGTTAAAAGTTTTTTTTTTTCCACCCAATTTTGTCACTATTATTTGCCCCCCATTTTTATCACTTTTCCCCACCAATATTTGCCAATTTAAACTCATTTTTCTAATTTTTTAACCATTTCCAAGACTTCTTTCTGACTGTTTTTCTCACTTCTAAACCAATTATTGCTTCTTTCTGCATATCGTTGGCTCTGTTGACCCATGATTACATCTATTACCCTGTTTTCAACCCTTTTTGCACCCATTTTAACTACATTTGACTATTTGTTATGCCCATTTTTGCAAGTTTCTGCCAATTTCCCTGCCTTAGTTCACCTATTTTGCCACTGCTTTTTTCCCTCTTTTAAATCCCATTTCACCAAAGTTTCCACCCATTTTTGCCACCTAAATCCCCTTTTGCCACTTCTCATGCCTGTTTTTGCCATTTATTGCTGCCTCTTTTACCTATTTTTTGGGATCCTAACCCTTTTCTCCTACTTTGAAAATCCCATGTCACCTCCTTTTCCACCATTTTTTGCCATTTTTTTTTAGCTATTTTCAATCCATTTTTATTCTGTTTTCCCACTTTTCACCCATTTCATCTACCTTATGCCACAAAATACAGCTTGTTTCCTCTTTTTCGCCCATTTTTGCCACTCTTGACTGCCTTTTGCCCATTTTAGTCACTCTCCACTCATTTTTTTGTCACTTCTCACCCATTTCTGCTACTTTCTGACCATTTTTCCACTTTTTCTCCCCATTTTTGCCTCTTTTCACCCACTTTTGCTGCTATTTAATCAATTTTTGCCCTTCTTTTTACCATTTTTTGCAACTTTTTGTCCATTTAAGCTACCTTTTGCCATTATATACCACTTGTTTCCTTTTTTCCCAATTTTTGCCTCTTCTATTTTCCTTTTTTTCCCATTTTGCCCTTTTTCACATGTTTTTTGCCACTTTTTGCCCATTTAAACTACCTTTTGCCACTAAATACCACCTGTTTCCTCTTTTTTTTGCCCACTTTTGCCACTTTTGACTGCTTTTTGCCCATTTTAGTAACTTTTCAATCATTTTAGCCACGGTTTTGCCACTTTTTGACCTTTTTATATCAATTGTATCTTGTTTTTTTGTCATTTCTCACCCATTTCCCAATTTTTCTCCCCATTTTCGCCTATTTTCACCCATTTTTGCTGCTTTTTTACCATTTTTTGAAATTTTTACCATTTTTTTGAAAATTTTGTCCATTTAGGCTACTTTTTGCCATTACATACCACTTGTTTCCTATTTCCCCCAATTTTTGCCTTTTCTTTTTGACAAGTTTTTGTCCTTCTTTTTCGAATTTTTTTTGCCACTTTTTGCCCATTTAAACCACCTTTTGCCATTATTTACCACATGTTTCCTCTTTTTTTTTGCCCATTTTTGCCACTCTTGACTGCTTTTTTGCCCATTTTAGTCACTTAACTCATTTTTTGCCACAGTTTTGCCACTTTTGGACCATTTTATGCCGATTGTAACTTGTTTTTTTTGTCACTTCTCACCCATTTTTGCTACTTTCTGACCCTTTTCCCATTCTTCCTCCCCATTTCCACCCCTTTTCACCCATTGTTCTTGCTTTTTGACCATTTTTGCCAGCTTTAACTTACTGTTATTGCTACTTCAAGCTGTTTTTGCAACTTTTCAACACTTAGATTATGGCTCTTGCAGAGGTATTTTTCAATAATTTGGCTCTTTGGTTGAGTAACACTGGTGTAAAGCATAAAAAAAAAGTTTGTATCAAACTGGTATTTTGACACTTTTCAGCTGAAAGAAATATTACACTGCGATTTAAAAACTGCAGCATGCCATACTGCGATTTAATCTAATTTGCGATTAATTGCCCAGCCCTAGTTCAACCACCTTTAGGTACAGTGGGGGTCCCTGGTCTCTGGCACCTTTATTTTGGGGGTCGTGGGCTGAAAAGGTTGAGACTCCATGGTCAAGAGGAAGAAAGTTCTTTGGTCTGATGAGACCAGAATGGAGCTTTTTGACCATCAGACAAAAACACACAAACACACCATCCCCACTGTGGAGCACGGTGGTGGCAGCATCATGCTGAGGGGATGCTTCTCAGCAGTCAGAGCTGGAAGACTTGTAACCTATCCACACAGACCCAGAGCTGTGACTGCAGCCAAAGGAGACTCTACCGAATCCTGACTAGAACGGGGAATATTTATGCAGTAATTTATTTCACATTACAGATTTTTATTTTCTTGGCTTTAGTTTGTAGAAATCTGTTTTCACTTTGACAGTAAAGAGTTTGTTTTTTTGTCAAATAAAAGCAGCGTACAGAGGCCGTCAGTGTTCACTACAGTCAGACAGAAGTTTGGTTTATCGGCTGTAAGCAGCAGTGTGAGTGCTGGAATGTCAGCCATGTGTTTATTAGAGACTGCAGACAGCTTAATTACAGATCAGCCTCCGACACACACACACACACACACACACTCACACACACACTAAAGCTGATGGGGATGTAATCACTGATCAATGACATGATCAATCTCTCTAATCAGAGTCTCTGATTGGGTTAAGACTGTTTGATCGATGACTGACAGGCTGATCAATAACCATTATCACACTCACAAGTGGAGGAATTCAGTGTTTAACTACCCGTGTGTGTTTAAGGGCCTGAGGCGGGGCGATCGACAGAGAGAGAGAGAGAGAGGTGGAGAAAAAGAGAGACAATCAGATGTAAAAAAAAAAAGACAAAAGGAAGAGGGAAAATGAGACCGCCGTGGTTTCCATAGCGACGAGGAAACACACAACAGACGGCAGGAATGTAAAGAGAGACGGAGAGAAGGGAAAAGAGTGGAAAAAGAAGGAAAGAGGAAAAAATGAACAGAGGAGGAGGAGGAGGGAGGCGTACTGACAGAGAGAGGAGGGAGATGGGAAAGAACGGCAACAATGGAGGGAAATCAGGAGGATTAAAGAAGGTAAAAGAGAGAAGAGAAGAGAGGAGGAGAAAGTGAAAGAGCCATGTAAAAACTAGAAAAGAGGTTTCAGATTACTAAAGCAGAGATGAGAGAAGAGAAATTAAAGAGACGAGACAGGAGGAGGAAAAGGAGAGGCATCTGGGAGGCTCTGAGAGGGAAATGTGCTGAAAGGTAAATCCACGAGTGGAAAAAGAGGAGGAGAGGAGAGAAAAAAGAGCGGGAAGGGAAAAAGCTGAGCTCGTAAAAAAGGACGGGGTGGAGCGCCGGGAAAACCAGGAGATGAAGAGTGGTTAGAGCATGAAAGTGAGGGATGGAGAGAGGAAAACCGAGAGGGAGGGAGAGAGGAAGGAAGAGGAGACGACTGTAGGAAAGCTGAAGTGCTCCAGTCACATGGTAGTTAATGCACACTGTTAATTTAAATACAAATCAAGCTTTATTTATAAAACAGTTAGAAAGGGCTTTTTTAAAGACGCCTTTAATTTAGAGAGGAGGACTGGGACTACAGTCAGAAACAGGGATGGGAGAGTGGGGGGGCAGGAAAGGAGCCACAGGCGGGACTTGAACCCGTTAGATAAACATTTTTTTGCTTAGTTAACACATTATTGTTGAAATACTTTAGTTTACTTTGAAATGCACCTTTATTTTAGCCTAGACTTTAGTGAACTCCGTCCCACTAGGGGGCGACTGAGATTTTAAGCCTCATATTTCTGTGGAACTCCATCTCTGGGTTTGAAGTGAATGATTCTGATTGGAGGAAAACACATGAAAGAAAATAAATAATAATTCACTTATAGTCCAGAAATAGCAACAGTGAAGGAGTGAGACTGAAATATCCTAGCATTTAGACAAAACGCCGAATCCTACATTTCCCATAATGCACCTCCATCTTTAATTAGAGCCTTCATACTGTCTATTTTAAAACCAAAGCTCTTGTTTGTCATGCACAGTGTCATTGTTTATTTCTCTGACTGGCTCTTTCCAGGTGGAGTGGGCGGAGCTGAGCAATGGCGGGAGCGTCGGTGAAGGTGGCGGTGCGAGTCCGCCCGTTCAACTCCAGAGAGACGGGCCGCAACGCCAAGTGTGTGATCCAGATGCAGGGAAACACCACCTGTAAGAGATGACTCTCACACACGCAGGGGTTACTTGAGGTCACATGCAGGGGTTACTTGAGGTCACATGCAGGGGTTACGTCAGGTCGAACAGAGGGGTTACTTCAGGTCGCACACAGGGGTTACTTCAGGTCACACTCAGGGGTTACGTCAGGTCACACGCAGGGGTTACTTTAGGTCACGCAGGAGTTACTTCAGGTCAATTCTTTTGGGGACTAAACATCAATTTAATGCTAATTCTTTCAGGACTAAGCTCTCGGCTAAAATCCAGCTTAGTTCTAATCTAGTTAACAACCTTTGTCCTCCCATGGTCAGACGTCCTGCTAAAGTATTTATTTTTCCTGCTGTGTCCCTGTAAACCAGGAAAACTCTTCATTACTCACACAGGTGTGTTGCAGATGAAGTAGAGGGATTTAGAGTGATCTCCTGGAGAATTTATCCAGGCTTAAGACCGGTGCGCATGTGATGATGTGATGATTAGAGCTTGTTGGCTGACTGAACGGGAGGACATAACTTCACAATATTAACTCTAAATGGCATGTTTAACCATTATGAATTCCTTTAATATCCTAATGCAGTCAGCCTCCTAAAATCAGCTGTGAAAATGATATATAAAAAATTTTTTTCACTTTAAATTAGGCAGTCACTGGCATTGATTTTGATGGATTTTTTTTTCTTTTTTGCAGTGTCAAAGCAGTAGTTTTCAATGGGACATTTTTGGTCCTTAGGGACAAATGTGTCAGTTTTTGTGTCGCCTAGACTTTTTAAGCTAATTTAAGGAACTGAGACAACAATTCTAAAACTATTTTTAAAATGAATATCCTCTGGCAATCTCTTAAGGGTTAAGCTCTAAAATGTTAAAAAACATCGTCATAATGAGTTTAAATGTACCACAGGTAAAATAAATGCAGGTTTTGCCCTGAAACTGGAATAATTCAGCTGTGTGGGGTTGAATATGTTCATTTTCTTCACTATAAAACATCTTCACTGGTTAAAAACAGAGCTGGTAGATCTCATTCTCTCTGTGTTGTTGGGGTTTAAACTCTCCTCAGCAATCCCAGCATGCCTCAGCCTGTCATGTGACCTCTGAACTTGGCAGAGTTTGAACTGACACATGCACAGGGTTTATTTATAGACTTTTCCTGCAGGACGGCTGCTTTTAGCAGCCATGCTTCAGTCTACAAACACTCCAGTCTACTCACATAGTTTTATCTTAATAGCCTGTTAGTAATGATGGGCATTTTAAAGCTGTGGTTAATGTTAGGGCACTCACATGCAGATTTCACCTTTATGTTTGGAGCTGCAAAAGTATTTAAACACCCAACAAATCCAGAAATATTTCAGCTTTCCTGCAGAATTAAAGCTTTAAAGCAGATTTGAAGCACAAAATGTCCAGCAGCACAAAAACAAAAAAGAAACCATAGGGGCATTATGGAGGTCGTTAAAGGTTGATTGTGTTTTTCCTCTCCAGGTATCTCCAACCCCAAACAGCCCAAAGATGCCGCAAAGAACTTCACCTTTGACTATTCCTACTGGTCACACACAACGGTAAAAACGCTCTGACCTGCACTGCTGGGAAAAAGCATTTCCCTCTTTTCCTGATGTCTGTTTTTGCATATTTGTCAGACTTAAATGTTTCAGATCATTAAACACATTCTAATATTAGACAAACATAACCTGAGTAAACACAAAATACAAATGGTTCCATTTAGTAAGGGAAAAAGCCATCCACACCTACCTGGCCCTATGTTTACAAGGTTTACAAAGACATTTCTAAACTATGGAACTAAAGTGAACCACAGGGAGAGCCATTATTCACAAATGGAGAAAACTTGGACAAAGTGAAGTAGGCTAAAACATCTCAAACACAGCATGGCACTATCTCAACAAATTTATGAATAGATGAGAAACAAAGTTTTTTGACATCTATCAGCCAGAAAACCACACTGAGAGCTGTTATCCACAAATGGAGAAAACTGTGAACAGCTGTGGACCTTCCCAGGAGTGACTGGCATACCAACATGACTCCAAGAGTGCATGGATGACTCATCCAGGAGGTCCCAGAAGAACCCAGAGCAACATCCAAACACCTGCAGGCCTCACTGACTCAGTTACCGTCAGAGTTCGGAGTCACGACTGCAGAAAAAGAAGAACAGAAAGGCTTGTCTCACATTTGACTAAGAACATCCTGATGATCCCCAAGACTTCTGGGAAAATGTTCTGAGGACTGAGCAGACAAAAAAACTTTCTTGAGCCCTAACATTCAATAGTTTCATCTACTTAAAAAAAGGTAATCAACTATAGCCGAATATTCAGCAAAAAAAAAGGGAAAAGGCCCACAGAATAGAACATTCCAGCATTTGCCTCTTCCCTAGAAGCCTTTTATGTTTTTTAAAGGATGACATCATCCAAAAAGAATGGTATTATCCTCAAGGAATGACATTATCTTCAAAGGATGACATCATCCTCAAAGGATGACATTATTCTCAAGGAATGACATTACCTTCAAAGGATGACATCATCCTCAAAGGATGACATCATCTTCAAAGAATGACATTATCCTCAAGGAATGACATCATCTTCAAAGGATGACATCATCCTCAAAGGATGACATCATCCTCAAAGAATGACATTATCCTCAAGGAATGACATTATCTTCAAAGGATGACATCATCCTCAAAGAATGGCATCATCCTTAAAGAGTGACATTATCTTCAAAGGATGACATCATCCTCAAAGAATGACATCATCCTCAAAGAATGACGTTATCTTCAAAGAATGACATTATCCTGAAAGAATGACATTATCCTGAGACCAGCAATCAGACATGGTGGTTGTAGTGTGATGGTCTGGACCAGGACCTGGACCACTAGAACCATGAATTCTGCTCTTTACCAGAAAATCCTGAAGGAGAACGTCTGACACATCAGTTCATGACCTCAAGCTCAGGCACACTTGGGTTATAGAGCAGGACCATGATCCCAAACCAGCAAGTCCACCTCTGAACGGACTACACCGCGTTCCACATTATTATGCAAATGAAATATTTTTCTGATTTTTCGAAATATTAATGCAAATGACAGTCAGAATATTTTTCAAGTCATCAGCCATTAGAGCATAATTCAAATGTTTTTGAACAAACTTCATAATGACAAAAATGATTTTTTTAAAAATAAAAACCTCAAAATGCACTGTTCCACATTATTAAGCACAACAGCTTTTTAAAACATTTTATAGGTTGTAAAGAAGTGAAAATGGTCATTTGTAGAAACTGCAGCATTAGGAGGTCATATTTACTGAAATCAAAGCTATTTCAATCAAAAACATCTGAACAGGCCAAGTTCATGTTAACACAGGAGCCCTTCTTTGATATCACCTTCACTATTCTTGCATCCATTGAACTTGTGAGTTTTTGGAGAGTTTCTGCTTGAATTTTTTTTTGCAGGATGTCAGAATATCCTCCCAGAGCTGCTGTTTTGATGTGGACTGCCTCCCACCCTCATAGATCTTTAGCTTGAGGATGCGCCAAAGGTTCTCAGTAGGGTTAAAGGTCAGGGGAGGATGGGGGCCACACCATGAGTTTCTCTCCTTTTATGCCCATAGCAGCCAATGACACCGAGGGATTCTTTGCAGTATGAGATGGAGCATTGTCATGCTTGAAGAAAATTTTGCTACAGAAGGCACTGTTCTTCTTTTTGTACCATGGAAGAAAGTGGTCAGTCAGAAACTCTATATAGTTTGCCGAGGTCATTTTCACACCTTCAGGGACCCTAAAGGGGCCTACCAGCTCTCTCCTCATGATTCCAGCCCAAACATGACTCCGCCCCCTCCTTGCTGACGTCACAGCCTTGTTGAGACATGGTGGCCATCCACCAACCATCCACTACTCCTCCATCTGGACCATCCAGGGTTGCACGGCACTCTTCAGTCAACAAGACTGTTTGAAAATGAGTCTTCATGTATTTCTGGGCCCACTGCAACCGTTTCTGCTTGTGAGCATTGGTTAGGGGGGGCTGAATAGTAGGTTTATGCACAACTGCAAGCCTCTGGAGGATCCTACACCTTGAGGTTGGTGGGACTCCAGAGGCACCAGCAGCTTCAAATCCCTGTTTGCTGCTTTGCTTTGGCATTTTAGCATCTGCTCTCTTAATCTGATGTATTTGTCCGTCAGAAACCTTCCTCATTATGTCTTTATCTGCAGGAACCCGTCTGTGCTCTGAATCAGACACAAATTTCTTCACAGTATGATGATCATGCTTAATTTTTCCTGAAATATCGAATGTTTTCATTCCTTGTCCAAGGCATTACACTATTTGACACTTTTCAGCAGAGAGATCCTTTTTCTTTCCCATATTGCTGAAACCTGTGGCCTGCTTAATAATGTGGAACATGTGGAAAAGTGCATTTTGAGGTTTTTATTTTTTAAAACATAATAGTTATCATTATAAAGTTTGTTCAAAAACATTTGAATTATACTCTAACTGCTGATGACTTGAAAAATATTCTGTCATTTACATTGATATTTAGAAAATCAGAGAAATAAGTCGTTTGCATAATAATGTGGAACGCGGTGTAAAAACTGAATGAAGGTTCTGGAGCAGTCTAGTCAAAGTCTGGACTTAGATCTGACTCAGATGCTGTGGCATGACCTTAAACAGGAAGTTCATGTTGGAAAACCTTCCAACAATTCTGCAGAGAAGAGTGGGACAACATTCCTCCACAGTGATGCTTGATTGCAGGTGTTGCTGCCAAGGATGGAACAACCAGTTGTTAGGTTTTCCACATAGGGCCAGGTTGGTCTGATTGATTTTAATTCCCTTAATAAATAAAAATAAACATCAAAAAACGGACTTACTGCACATGCATAAAGCTTTGAGGGCATTAATGAGGCTCTGTTCTAACCAGAGGTGTCTGTTTGTGTCCGATCAGGCTGACGACCCCAGCTTTGCCTGTCAGAGGCAGGTGTATAAAGACATCGGAGAGGAGATGCTACTGCACGCCTTCGAAGGTAAAAACAGGATGCACCTGCAGGTTTAAATGTCTGCCTGTGTTATTCCAGTTAAAATCAGCACGTTAACTGTGAATCTGGCTGTTTTCCAGGTTATAATGTGTGTATTTTTGCGTACGGCCAAACGGGAGCGGGAAAGAGCTACACTATGATGGGGAAACAGGAGCCGGGACAGGAGGGCATCATACCACAGGTAAACAGACAGAAACGCTGAGGACTGAGTGATGATTGAGCCTACTTAACCTGAGACAGTGAGTCAGAAAGGCCCCTCTAATTCAGAGAGCACACAGAGGTTGGAGCGCTGCTCTGTCTGCTGTTTGTTCAGGTTTCCTAACATAAACTGACAGCGTCTCTTTGACAGACGCCTCTGCTTGTAGGTCAGTAGGATGTGACCCTAATAATCCGAAGCTTACTGTAGTGGAGGACTGTACCCGGGCTGGACTGAGGTTTACTGAGAGCCCTCTGCAGGATGAGCAGGAATCTGCCCAAGCTCGTCGTTCTCCAGCAGTGATGTGTAGATTTATGTGTTAAAAACGATAAATGAGCCTCTCTGATTGGCTGTTTCTGCTCCCAGCTGTGTGAAGACTTGTTCCAGAGAACAGGAGAAAACATGGACCCAGACCTGACCTACTCTGTGGAGGTAAACTTGCTCTGATTGGCTAACGCTCAGGTTTATATTACTAACATTATCAGGCTAATGCTGCAGGTGTATTGTGTCTGAGCGCTGCCTCTTCCTCCTCCAGGTGTCCTACATGGAGATCTACTGCGAGCGGGTCAGGGATCTGTTAAATCCAAAGTCTCAGGGGACTCTGCGGGTCCGGGAGCATCCCATCCTCGGCCCCTACGTTGAAGATCTGTCCAAACTGGCTGTGACTGGATTCTCCGACATCCGAGACCTGATGGACGCTGGAAACAAGGCTCGGTCAGTCTCCCCTCTCCTCACTGATCCTGTGATGGTTCCGCTAGGGCTGTCCAGTTCTGATTTTACTGTCGTTTGACCAGTCTAAACAGTCGTTTCATCACAGGGTCGTTGTTTTAGTGAGTGGATATGTGAAGCTGGATGAGAGTAGAGCATGGCTAAAGTTAGCAGTTAGCTCTGCCAGCCTTCATTGTTGTTGTTTACTTGTCCCCACTTTTGAGCCACCTGTCACTGATTTCTGACCCTCCTTTTGGCTATTTTTGACCCATATCTGTCCCTTTAAACCCAAATTTTCAATATTTTGTCATTTTTTTGCCACTTTAAATCTATTTTGGCTGCTTTTCACCAATTTTGCCAATTCTACTTGCAACCTTATGCCCATTTTTGTAATGTTCACCAATTTTGCGACTTATAATCTTATTTTTGCAGTTTTTCACATATTTTTCGACACTTAAAAACCACTGGTTGCTTGTTTTGCTACTCTGTAACTTTTAACCCATTTTTTTGTCCTTTTCCTCAAATGTTTGCCATTTTTTAGCCACTTGTTATCGATTTCTGTCACGTTTTTGCCACTTTAAGACCCAATTTTTTGCCCTTGTTTGCCTATTGTCCCCTCCTTTCACCCGTTCTTGCCGCTGATTTCTGACACTCTTTTTGGCTCTATTTTGACATTTTTTGCCCTTTTTTGCCCATTTTTTCCACTTTTATTTTCTACTTTTAACCAATTTTTTCTCCTTTTTCTCACATATTTGCCACTTTTAGCCACTTATCAACCATTTTCTATCTCTTCTTTTTGCTGCTATGAACCCATATCTGCCCCTTTAAAACCCAAATTTGCAATATTTTGACCATTTTTACCCTTTTCTGCCCATTTTTGCCACTTATTAGTTAATTTTGCTGCTTCTATCTGCCACTCTATTCCCATTTTTGTGACTTTTAATAATTTTGCCATTTATAAATTTATTTTTGCCATTTTTCTGCCACTGGTTGCTGGTTTTTGTCACTCTTTTTCCATGTTTATGCAAGTTTTTGTCCCTTTTTTGCACATTTTTGAATTTTTTTAGTCATTTGTTACTAATTTTTGTCACTTTTTGTTGCCACCTTTAACCAATATTTGCCACTTTAAAGGTATTGTTGCAATAATTTGATGATTTTCCCTGTTTTGTTGCTATTTATGATCCCTTTTAGCCCATTTTGGCCCATTTTTGCCCCTTTGAAGCCGCTGGGCTCCGACTTGTATTTATTTACTTTTTTTGTCCTTTTTTATGTTATTTTTGCTACTTTTAATCCATTTTGGCTGCTTTTCCCCTTTTTGCCACTTTTATTTGCCACTTATTGCACATTTTTGTAAGTTTCTTGGTGTAAACGTGTTTTTTCCCTTTGTTGCCAATCTTTGCAACTTTTTTCCTTTTTTTAATTTATAACTTGCTGCCCATTACTGCCACTTTACTCATTTTTTCCATTTCCCGTCCATTGTCTCTTTAATTCTTTAACAGTGGGGATGCTGAGCATCCACACTATTGAGATTCGTGTCAGCCATTTTGTTTATTATTATTCTTCTGTGCTGGCTATCTCCTCCTTCATACTTTGTTGTATTGACACTGTTTAAACTTAAAAAATTCAATTTCTTTGTCATTCAACTGTTATGACTTTACTAATTTCTACCTTTTAGTGAATGCAGTGAATGCAATTTTCAGCTACTTTTAGGCCAAAATCAGCCATTTCTGTGCCATTTCCAGCTTTTTTAAGGCTACTTTCAGCTATTTTTATTCTTTTTTGAGGTATTGAATGCCATTTTCAGCTACTTTTATGCCATTTTATGCAATTTTTATGCTATTTTCAGCTACTTTTATGCCATTTTATGCAATTTTTATGCCATTTTCAGCTACTTTTATGCCATTTTATGCAATTTTTATGCTATTTTCAGCTACTTTTATGCCATTTTATGCAATTTTTATGCCATTTTCAGCTATTTTTATGCCATTTTCAGCTACTTTTATGCCATTTTATGCTATTTTTATGCTATTTTCAGCTATTTTTGTGCTTTTGGCTATTTTCAGCAGTTCTTCCACAATTCAGCTCTCAGCATCCCAGCGCAATTTCAGCTGAAATTGCAATTTTGATCCAGTTCTATTTCTTAACTCTAGAGTCTGACCTCCACGGGTCCCAGAGTCCGCTCTGTCCCCCCTCATGGCCAGCTTGGTTGTCCACATTGATCCATAGTCAGTGGTGTGTATCATCCTCTGTGATTGATTATTGATACCTGACTGGTTATTGATTACAGGACGGTTGCAGCCACAAACATGAATGAGACGTCGTCCAGGTCACACGCCGTCTTCACCATCGTCTTCACCCAGAAACGGCGAGACCAGATGACCAGCCTGGACACGGAGAAGGTCTGTGTTGGTACTCTGTCCTATAGGGACCGGGATCTCTCGCTGTCCTCGTGAAGACGTCCTAAAACCCAACATGAGCCGTTTTTATTTACGTAGTCTGCAGTCAGGATTTTAATTTCAGTGATAGAGCGTTTAAGAGGAAGTTAAGGGTCTTTACGATAATCCCTCTTTGGGTCTGCTGTCCTTAGATTCTTTTGCGAAGTTGTATACACCCATCATGCTTTGTGTTTGAGGTATAATTGCAGCGTGTCTTTGTAGTAAATTCATTTTTTTCTGTTATCAAAGATAAATGAATGATGAATCTTTGTCTCCAGGTCAGTAAGATCAGCCTGGTCGACCTGGCTGGGAGCGAGCGAGCCGACTCCTCGGGGGCGAAAGGAACTCGACTGAAGGTCAGAGGTCAACATTTTTACTGGAGTTGTCACATCCTCTGATGAAAAAGCTTCTTCAACACTGTGATTACTGTGTTTGTCTGCAGGAAGGAGCAAACATTAATAAATCTCTGACCACCTTAGGAAAAGTGATATCGGCTCTGGCTGAAATGGTACGTAGATCGGTGTTTATACTAAACTAAATCAGAAAATCTAACAACTTTAAACAAGCTGACTGTCTCTCAGCAGTTAAAATAAAGACAGACTTCCTTCTTTTTCTCTACAGCAAAGCAACAAGAAGAGGAAAAGTGACTTTATTCCCTACAGAGACTCTGTTCTCACCTGGCTACTGAAGGAAAACCTGGGTGAGTCCCACAGCTAGCACTGCTGCAGGAAGATGTGAAGAGTGGGTGTAAATATATTTAACTTTTCTAGTTGACAAAATGAAACATTGCTACCTGGATGTAGTGCAGAAGGACCACAGGAGGTCATTTACAATAAAGACAAACCACAAACATCATTTTTAAAACAGAAACCATGCTTTAAATGATTACAGAACAACCTTTTAAAAGTCCCGGAAGTTACAAACTTTTCTGAACTAGTGAAGCGGTGTCACGGTTTAACTGGTCTTGAATTATCTGGTGACAACAGATGTTAGAGCTGCCCACACCATAGGCACTAATGCAGCCCCATACCATCAGAGATGCAGGCTTTAGACCTGAGCCAGGAGAACAAGCTGGATGCTCCAGATCCTCTTTAGTCCACAGAACAGTTTTCCTCTGACCACAGAACAGTTTTCCTCTGACCACAGAACAGTTTTCCTCTGACCACAGAACAATTTTCCTCTGACCACAGAACAGTTTTCCATGTTCTCAGCCCATGTTAAATGACTTTGATTGGTGACCAGTGCTAATAAAAAGCTGTTGACTTTTGTGTTTCAGGAGGAAACTCCCGGACGGCCATGATTGCTGCTTTAAGTCCTGCTGACATCAACTATGAAGAAACACTGAGCACGCTCAGGTCAGACAGTAGAGATTTTCAGTGGAATAAGTCTTTGTGTCAACTGATCGTGCATTGATTAGTGATGCCTGGATATTCTAATGTAACCTTTGTTTTTGGGGTCAGTGAGCAGACGTGTTGTTAGGCTGAGATTAACCCGTTCTTACCTAATCTACCTCGCTGTGATGTCATTCATAGGTATGCTGACCGAGCCAAACAGATCCGCTGTAACGCCGTGATCAACGAAGATCCAAACGCCAAACTGATCAGAGAGTTGAAGGCGGAGGTGGAGCGATTAAGAAACCTGCTGTTCTCTCAGGGCCTGCAGGAGCTGCTCGACAATGCTCGTAAATACAAACTTTGTCAATCTGAGTTTTTACTGACGAGTACACCCTCTTTATAAAGTTAATAACTAACCAGCGAATGCTCAAAATAACCCCCAGTAATACCAGTATAAACTCACTTTATGAATGGAACATTTACTCATTTATACTCAGAATAACCTGAGCAGACGCCTCAGCACAGTGAGGTTTTATTTATCTACAAATTTAAAATATGTGGCTGTGTTCAGCCATGTGAGTGTGGGAATAACTGGATGTAAGCGACCTACTGTGGGCTGCAGCAGAGCACAGAAAGCATGTGGCTCCTCCTAGGACTGTTATTTATTATAAAATGAGAAAAAAACAGGACTTTATACATTAGAGATGCTGCTGCTTTCTTGTAGAAGGTGGATATCAGCAAAATCATTAAATACAGATGTCCAGGATCAAAGTGTGATCATCCCTATGAAGTTTGGTGATGACTGATAAAAGCATTAAAAAGTTATGAGGCATTATCAGTGAATTTTCACTGCAGAAAATATACACAAAAGTAGTTAAAGTTTGGGCTCTGGTCATGGCTCCGCCCTATGGTGAAAACTCTCAGTTCGTACAGCTTTAGATCTCCAGGTTGTCTGGTATGAGCACGAAAAATCTCAAGTCAATCGGATGAAATCCATCAGAGTAGTTTGTTAAAATATGAAGGTTGTGAATCCCCCAAAAACATCAAATTATGACCTTTAGCTGTTTATAGTGCACTTCCTGTACATTTTAGAGGATGGAGTCGTGAGACTTTTTTTTTGTCTAGCCATGATACACGTGTGTACTGATTTTCATACATGTAGCTCATTTCCAGTCCCCCATCTATCACAAATCCACCAAAACACCCCAAATTTCCACAGGTGTGTAATTTTCTGTAAAGTTTGGTGAGTTTTTGATCAAATGAAACTCTAGCTGAGGTACACGCTCTGCTCGCCGTGCTCGTGCATGCATGCTAGCAGGAGCTCAGTCAGATGGCTTCTTTTATAATGTGGTTTGTTTTTAACTCCTGGTAATATTACTGGTTACCATGGGAACATTTGTGGAAGTTTTAATAGTTTTTAAACAATAAACACCACCCAACTCTAGAGTGTCATGAATCTGGCAGAGGTTACTCTTTAAAAGAAGGTGAATGAAGCCCAGAGTCATGATACTTAAAGTTAGACACATTACTGCATGGGTCTGTTTCCTGTTATATAACAGGGCGTAATGCTGCTATAGAAATGCCCACCATGCAGCTCAATCACATACTTTGGGCCGTGTGTGTGCTTATTTTAAATGTGTGTATGTGCGGTATGTCTGTGTGAGGTATTTTCAAAGGCGGGGGCTTACAGACAACAACAACTGTGAGTCTTCTCTACAGAAGCAGCATAGCAGAGATTCCTGCATGTTAAACCTGAAACGTGACTCTGTTTCCTCCGACAGTCAACAACAACAACAACGGCCCTGCCACCGCCGCCACCGCCATCGCCCCGGGTGTGTCCACTACACCGATGCAGCTCACAGCCAATGGGGTCGCTCCTGGGAATGGCTCCGCCCCTCCAGGTGTGTTCACAGGTATCAAAGTAGAGCTACTTTTATATTTTCATTTTATTTTCATGTTTTAAAATTTTTATTTCATTTTTATTTTATGATTGTTTAAATTTTTATTTTTTTTCCATTTTATCATTATTATTATTAATAATAATACTATAGCTATTATTTTTGAATTATTTTAATTCTTATTATTTTAATTAAAAATGATCATTTTTTTATTTATTATATATTTTTTATTTATATTTTTCTTAATTATAATTTTATTTTATTGATATTTTATTTTCAAATATTTTTTCTTTTTTATCCTTGTTGTCATTCTTTAATTTTTATTCTTTATATTATCTTATGTTTTTCTTTTTTTCAACTCTTATTTGTTCTTCCCCCCTATTTTTACTTTATTTAAATAAAACAAGACAGACATATCACCTAAACTTTAAAATATTACAAATATGTCCTTAACCTAGAATGTTTGAAGGATACTGTTAAAAATGACATTGTTTTCAATACATTTCATCATTATTATTGTCATTATTATTATTATAATTAAAACAATTTTTATAATAATAATAATAATAATTTCTATTATTAGTAGTAGTAGTAGTATAGTAGTAGTAGTAGTAGTAATAATAATAATACAATTTTTTATAATAATAATTATTATTATTATTGTTGTTGTTATTGGTATTATTATTATTATTATTATTTAAACATTTTTTATATTATTATTATATTACTATTATTACTATTCTTTTTTATCAAAACACTTTTGATTATAATAATAATGATTATTATTATTATTATTATTATTATTATTATTATTATTATTATTATTATTATCATTGATATTATTATTATTATTATTATTATTATTATTATTATTCAAACCATTTTTATAATAATAATAATAATTATTATTTTGATTATTGTTATTGGTATTATTATTATTTAAACATTTTTTTATATTGTTATTATTATATCATTATTATTATTCTTTTTATCAAAACTCTTTTACTTATAATGATAATATTTTAATCATCATTATTATGAAAATAATTTTTATAATAATAATTATAATTATAATTATTAATTATAATTATTATTATGATATTATTATTATTAACATATTATTATTTTATTTTTGTCGTCATTTATTTTTTTTTTTATTGTTATTACTACCCATTTTTACTAAATGTTTTTCTCTGTCAGGAGCCAAGCCAAACCCCACCGGAGACGCCCCAGCTAACTCAGACCAGCTGATGGAGGATGGCGAGGATGGCGAGGAGGCGACAGAGACGATCAGTAAAGAGGAGGCGGCAGAAAGACTGATGGTGAGTCAGACTCTGACGATCCTGATCGCGGACTGGTCCTTCAGGCTGGGACTCTAACGCCGTCTCCTGTCTGTCTGGTCTGTGTTTGGTCTGTAGGAGACGGAGAAGATCATCGCAGAGCTGAATGAGACGTGGGAGGAGAAACTGAGGAAGACAGAATCGATACGGCTGGAGAGGTAAGGTCAGACCGTGGAGGTTCATTCAGGCTCCCCTCGTGTCAGACACGCACCAGCATTTTTACCAGATCACTACGGTTAACAGAAGTTAGCTAACTGGCTTTATTCTGCTGGTTTCAGCTCAGATTCAGAGTCCAGTTTTATCGCCAGGAACATTTTCACCTACATGGAATCTGACTTTGGGTTTGGTGTAAAAACCGACACCATAGAAGAAGAATGAAAGTCTTAACTTCAATAGATTGCCATAGAAAAATAAAGTAGCAAAATAAAAATATAAATTAAAGTATAAACGTCACAAAAGTACGTACAGAGGTGGAAAAGGAGAAACTGTACAGATGTGCAGGTTCACTGATGATTCCATTAAAGTGTGGTTTAAGAGTGTAACTGTAAACAGCCGGGATGAAGTCCGGTCTACAGTAATGTAACTCTTAATGTTGTTTAGACATGCATTATTCTCTCTGATGGTTCTGAGGTTCAGTGAGAGTCAGAGGGGGAGGGGAGAGGGCCAGAGTACCGCTAAGTAGCCTGCAAGCAGAGGGGAAGAAACCGTTCTCATGGTGGGAGGTTTTGGTCCTGATGGACCTTAGCTTCCTGCCAGAAAGGAGGGCCTCAAAAAAGTCCACGTCTGGGGTGGGAGGGATTGGCTGCAATTTTACCTCAGAGTCCTGGAGACGTACAGGTCGGTGGGAGTGAGGATGGACTCGATGGTGGCGGTGTAGAAGTGCATCGTCATCGTCGTCATCATCCTCTTCACGAGGGAGCTGTAACTATCCTGGAAGGTAAAAACACAAACTTAAACATCTAACTAAATCTCTCTCTCCGTGCTCGATGGTCCAGAGAGTCCCTGCTGGCAGAGATGGGCGTGTCCATCAAAGAAGACGGAGGAACGCTGGGCGTCTTCTCTCCTAAAGGGGTGAGTTTGAATCAGACGTCTCTTTATCAGACAGAACTTCTTTCACCCAGGTTTTCTTAAACCAGGTTGCTGCTCAAAGCTAAACGTTTTTATAAATCTACCACCACCACGACACATGGCGTGATAATGAAGAACAAAATCACACATGAGGGCGTTTCTAGCTGCGCTTCCTTTAAAACTAAAGCATGCTGAAATGCTGACTGACCCAGGCAGCATCTTTAGAGCAGAGCCTCTCTGACAACTGTACATTCATTTAACAATGAAATGTATGACGAGGGCTCCTGAATGAATGTAGGTTATAATAGGGAATGATTTATCACTCGAATTTATAAAAAAAAACATACAATGACGAACGTAATGATAATCACAGATTAGATCCCAGAATTGGGGGAATAAATTGCAATTAGATAATTTTTTTCAAATCGTTCAGCCCTCACTTCATGCATGAAATATTTTCCCCTTTAATGAGTGTAAATTCAGTTTTTTTATGTGTAGATTATGGAAGCTCATACTGTGAGACTAAACAACTGTGATTTATGGTGCAGTCTTTGTTGTTAGACACCAAATAGGTCAAATAAAAACACATTTCTACTGCAACATTCTAGTTTGTGTGGGAGCCCAGTTTTGCCACTTGAAAAAAATGTGGAAGTCAACTGATAAAAAAAAAAGAAAAAAGTATCTAAAGTCAAGTATGAGATAAAAAGTCAAAATTACTGACTACTGACTACTCACTTTTTTCTCAGAATTTTTATCTCATAATTTTGACCTTTTTATCCTATAATTTTGACATTTTTTAATCTTATAATTTTTACATTTTTATCTTATACTTTGTCTTTTTTATCTCATAATTTTGACATTTTTTATCTCATAATTTTGATCTTTTTATCCTATAATTTTGACATTTTTTAATCTTATAATTTTTACATTTTTATCTTATACTTTGTCTTTTTTATCTCATAATTTTGACATTTTTTATCTCATAATTTTAACTTTTTATCTCATAATTTTGACTTATTTTTTCTCCTAATTTTAACTTTTTTGTCTCGTAAATTTGACTTTTTATCTCATAATGATTTCTTAGGATTCTCTTTTTAAGAATTGCCTTACTTTCACATTTTTCTCTTTTATTTGTGCAGAAATAAGCTTCCATAAGTTAGTGTGGATTAAGTCTGCCTTTAGCATTTTCCCGGCGGTCTTAAAGGACGTTTTAATTTAAAATTCCCCAGCCTGTGAATCCTCCCTGAGGTTAAAGATGCCTCCTCCTCCAGTCTGATTTTGTTCTCTGGTGTTTCAGACGCCTCACCTGGTCAACCTGAACGAGGACCCGCTGATGTCCGAGTGTCTGCTCTACTACATTAAGGAGGGGTTCACCAGGTCAGTCATAAATACTCTGCCGCAGCTCAACCAGTGTTTATATTTTTAATCAGTGAATGAAGGGGGAAACTCCTAAAGAGAATCAGATGTTTTTCACCGATCACTGATCATGTGCTGGCCGTTTCCTTTCTCTGTGGCGATGTTTAAAAGTCGTTCCTCTCGTCTCTTCACAGAGTGGGTCAGCAGGACGTGGACATCAAACTCTCCGGAGACTTCATTAAAGAAATTCACTGTGTGTTTGTGAGCGAGACCAACGAGCAGGGCGAGGGTGAGACACTCAGCGCTCTGTCCGTTCTCTGAGATCTTTGTAATCACCATGACGGCGAAGTTTCCTCTTATTTATACCGGGTTATATGACATATATGCTGATGATACTGTCGAATTTAAGGCTCGTTTTCCATCCAATGATCAGATCAGGTCATCAATCAGCTGATTTTTCTCTCTGGCTTTGTCATCTGCAGTAAGCATGCTCAGACTGCCCTCTGGTGGTCAACTCGTGTGACTGCCGCTCACTATTATCAACTCAGCTTGGATTTGGTTTCCTAAAAACTAACACTAGCTAACAGAATCAAATTTGGGGGATCTGATCTAATGAGTGTATCACCAGGTCACAACCCTGTGGAGGTCTTTATCTAACTGGGATGATGGCAGACCCACTGGAGGTAGAATATACTCCATCTGGTCTGGGAAATCCTCAGGATCCCCCAGGAGAAGCAGAAACCTTTGTTAGGCAGAGTGATATAACACGATGATAAATAAAACATCTAACTAAGGAGTTTGGTAAAAGCAGTGACTCTCCTTCTTCTTCTCTCTCTGTAAAAGCTGCCAGGAAGTCCTCCAGGTATCTTTTTAACAGTCTGTTTCCATGATGATGTTCACACCCACCCGTCCTGTGATCCCGATCTCCTCACCCTCCCATCTCCTCTCCGTGTTTGAGAGTTTGCCGCGTGAAGAGAACTTTCTGGAGCTGATGTTGTGCTCTCTCTGTGTCTGCAGTGGTTGTCACCCTGGAGCCGCTGATCGGAGCAGAGACGTACGTTAACGGGAAGCAGATCACCGAGGCCGTCATACTTAAACAAGGTCAGACTCTAAGGATTCAAACTGGCAACTAGCCTGAACAGAAGTCGTCAGGAGTTTCAGGAAAGCTCTTAAAAAAACAATAAACAGTGTTGAAGTAAACTATAAATGTGCATGAGTGGTTAGAAGAACACAGGACCATGTAAAACAGGAACAACTAGCACCTCTGTCAGCATTGTGGTGTTTGCACACTGCAGAAGAAGTAAAAAACCAACTTTGACTGTTGGTTATGGCCCTGCCCTTTGAGTAGCCAAAATGTCGTGAATACATTTTCATCTTTGGCATGTCTGCAGTCTATGTCCCTGAGATCAGGGGTTTTCAAAGTGTGTGTGAGTGAGCCACCCCAAAGAGAAAATTATCCATTCAGTGGACCCCACCCACAAAGAGATTAAGATACAAAAAAAAACTTCACCATATTTTCAAATATTTATGTCTAATTCTAAATATTTTTAACAGTTTTATATCTTTGATATTTTGGTCTGCTAATGTTCCTAAACATGCGTCTTTACCAGGTAATCAGTTATTTGGTTTCAGTAATGAATTTATCATCAATACTACCTGATTATTCTGCTCTGATAATCCTTAAAGCAGCGTTCCTCAACCAAAGACTCAAACTGTTGAAAAATACCTCTGCAAGAGCCACAATCTAAGAGGTGAAAAGCAGCAAAAACAGCTTAAGGTAGCAATAAAGATAAGTTAAAGATGGCAAAAATGGTCAAAAAGTAACAAAAAAGGGGTGGAAATGAGCAAAAATGGGGATAAAAAGTGAAAAAAGATGGGTGAGAAGTGACAAAAAATGAAAAACAGGTGGCAAACGAATGGGCCAAGGTGGCAAAAACAAGGCAAGAAAATGAGTAGATAAAAGCAGTCAAAAGTGGCAATAATGGGCAAAAAGTAGGAAAAAAGTGGTATTTAATAACAAAAGGATGCTTAAATGGGAAAAAGTGGCAAAAAAACAGTGAAAAAGGGCAAAAATTGAAAAAAAAGTGGCAAAAATGGGCAAAAAGTAGGAAAAAAGTTGTATTTAATTACAAAAGGATGCTTGAATGGGCAAAAAGTGGCAAAAAAATTGTGAAAAAGGGCAAAAATCAGAAAAAAGTGGCAAAAAGAAGTGGCAAGAATGGGCAAAAAGTAGGAAAAAAGTTGTATTTAATGACAAAAGGATGCTTAAATGGATGAAAATGATAAAAAATAGTATAAAGGGGCAGATCACTTCCTGTGATGCCCCCTACCAGTTGGGGAAAACTGAACATGAATGCTGTTCAGGTTGGGAGTCTTACCATGGCTGTAAAGTTTTGTAATGATCTACACAACCACTGTAGAGTTAAAATGACATGTATGTTTGGCACAGTGTCAAGATTCGTTCTCTAACTTTAGCACCTGACTGTGGCCCCGCCCTACGGCGCAGACTGAACCTATGCATAACGAAAGATCTCCCACTTGTCTAGAATGAGCAGAAAGAATCTGGAGTCAATCAGATGAAGTCCTTCAGAGGAGATCCTTCAGATGTCAGACCTGTAAATCAGCCAAAAATACACCATAACTCCTGTACATTTAAATTTTGGTTTTTCTGGACAGGATGCATACGTGTGAGAGTTTCAAGCACCCGGCTCAAACCATTAGCAGGGACTAACCAGAAAGCTTTCTAGGGGGAGCCCTTTTTTTGTTGCACAGGCACAAAGCTACTAAAATAGTCATGTGAAGCCCCCAGAATTAGCACTTTATTAAACGAAAGAAAAATAACAAGAAGAATTCCTTCAGTTATGAGAGGGTTCTTGGTCCAAGGCTGGTGATTGGGTTCTAAAAATAGACATTTTTTATGGACAAATAAACATGAAATGTAATGAACCTTCAACTAAAAGTCAAATATGTTGTTTATTTTATTTAGCCTTTTTCTGTTTTACATCTAATGTTTGTCTGCGCTGGTAGGTAACCGCATCGTGATGGGGAAGAACCACGTGTTCCGGTTTAACCACCCGGAGCAGGCGAGGCTGGAGCGAGAGCGCAGCGCCACGGCGGAGCAGCAGAGTGAGCCGGAGGACTGGAACTACGCTCAGAGAGAGCTGCTGGAGAAACAAGGCATCGACATCAAGCTGGAGATGGAGAAGAGGTACATGATGAGTAACTGATCAGTAATCAATTTAAACTTTCTATCAAAGGAATCAGTTGCACTCTCTTTAAATATCTGAAAATGCTAGATACATGTTCATGATGGCTGATGGACAGATGAGGACTGATGGATTGTTTTCTGGCAGACTCCAGGACATGGAGATTCAGTATCGTAAAGAGAAGGAGGAGGCCGATCTGCTGCTGGAGCAGCACCGACTGGTACGTCTGTCATTTGATCATAACAGCTGATCTATAATCAATAACAGTCATTGATCATGAGTGTTTGTGTCCTCAGTATGCTGACAGTGACAGTGGAGACGACTCTGACAAACGTTCATGTGAGGAGAGCTGGAGGCTCATCTCCTCGCTGAGAGAGAAACTCCCCGCTAACAAGGTAAAGGTTCAGTCGGAGCAAACCCGCCACTAGACTCTCAGAGTCCACCAGTCGTAAACCTCGCAGAGGCGTTTAAGCTCCAGGACGTAGTTCTAACCTTTTTATTGATGTGCAGTCCGGTAGAGACCATCAGGTACACGATGTTCTGATGACTGCTGCATGCCGGCCACCTAGATTTCTAACTGTCCCACATTAACAGTGGTCCCTCACTGCTGTTCTTCACTTCCTGTCCAACATCACCGAGCTCTAGCGACGGCAAACAACCTATAAAGGACTCTGTTCATCAAAAACTTCCCTCCATAAAACATATTTACCGAACACTGTTTTGGTTTCATGGATGAGCTTCTCATAATGAGGGGGAAAAGCTGTTAAAAATGACCTTACAATGTCGATCTGTCTTTAGGCTACATGATGTCATCTCTTTATGCCGTAGGTTCAGTCCATCGTGAAGCGCTGCGGTCTGCCCAGCAGCGGGAAGAGGAGAGAGCCTCTGCGGGTTTATCAGATCCCTCAGAGGAGACGAATCAGCAAGGACCCTAAACGGGTCACCATGGAGGACCTCCGCATGCAGGCTGTCAAGGAGATCTGCTACGAGGTCGCCAACACCACTCATCCTTTCAGTGATCTACCACTCCTGTGTCTTTGTCTGCAGGAGTTTTAACCTCTCTCTGTGTGCGGCGCCCCCTGCAGGTCGCTCTGGGAGACTTCCGTCACTCCCGTCAGGAGATCGAAGCGCTGTCCATCGTTAAGATGAAGGAGCTGTGCCGCATGTACGCCAAGAAGGATGCCAACGAGAAGGAGAGCTGGAGGGCCGTGTCCCAGGACGTCTGTGACACAGTGGGCATCGGAGAGGAGCGCAGCCCCCCAGCGGAGGAGGGGGGAGGAGGAGGAGGAGGAGGAGGGGGAGAAGGTGGAGGAGGAGGAGGAGGAGGAGAGAAAGGAGAAGGACAGAAAAAAAACGTGTACGATCTGAAGGCTCACATCGATAAACTGACGGATATTTTAGAGGTGAGTCTCCGCCGTAAAGAGAGAAACATGATGTTAGAGGAGGTGTTTAAACATGTGTGACTCCTGCAGGAGGTGAAGCTGCAGAACAACATGAAGGACGAGGAAATCAAAGCTCTGAGGGACCGAATGATCAAGATGGAGAGCATCATACCTGTCCAGGTAGGTCCACAGACATCAGCCCCATGTCTGTCTCTCAGAGGACGAGACTGGTGCTGATGCTGCTCTGCTCTCATCTCCAGGACGACATGAACGGGGAGGAGGAGGGCTCGCCTCAGAGAGACGGGGGCGGAGACGGAGAAAACCCCCAGCAGCTGGAGGTCAGAGTGAAGCGGCTGATGGACGAAGACCCGGCGTTCAGGAGGGGGCGCCTCCGCTGGCTTAAACAGGAACAGCAGAGAATCCTGAACCTGCAGCAGCAGAACATCACCAAGAAGCTGAGGGGGCAGACCCAGACCCAAGGTGGGACGGACTTCTCAGTGTTCGCCCTGAGTTCAGTGTTCAGGAATGGTGGCGAGTTGCAGCGAGGTTAGGGTAGAAATAAAACTGAAGAAAGTGTAAAAAAAAATCAGATTTAAATACGTACAAGCTTTTGTAGTTAATATTTCTAGTATGTAGTAAGTCAGTGGGCATTGATAGTACCAAGATGGGTAAAGGGTGCCAGAATGCTGACTAGACACAACTGGTATAAAACAGTCTAATAGACTGCTATTGGCTTCCTATTTAAACAGAAGGTAACCAAACCTGCGTCTCCTCTCTCCCCCAGGTCAGAGCTCCCCTGTCGTCCCTGTTCATCTCCCAGGGACTGGACGCTTCATCCCCCCTCAGGAGTGCAAACTCAAGTTCCCCTTCAAGAGTAACCCGGCCCACAGGCTGTCATGGGGACCAGCTAGCGCCGCCCTGCAGGCTCTGGGTTTAGAGGAAGGGGGAGGTGGGGGGGAGCAGAAGGAGGAGGGAGGAGGAATGGAGGGTAAAGCTTCTCCTTCGCCTCCTCCTGCTCTTTTGCCCCTTCCATTCCAAGTCCCGCCCCCTCGCATGCGCACCCCAAGCCCCAACCGTGGCTGGCAACAGCGTAACCAAGGCAACCAGGGCAACCAGGGGGGCTTCTTCTACCATCACCAGAGCAACAATCAGAACCAGCAGCGCCGCTACCGCCGCAACTCTCTGGACAGCTCCACCCGCAGTAACTATAGCAATGAGCATCATGGAGGAGGCGGTCACCAGGGGCGACCCAGGCAGAGAAGGGGGGTGTCACCTGGACCGGGAGGGGAGAGAGGAGGGGGGAGAGTGGGTGGAGGCGGCGGAGGTGGCGGCGGTTACCAGCCTCAGCATCACCAGCACCATCAGTACCACCACCACCCCTACTACAACCCCCACAATGCACCATTCCAGCCAGGACCCCACCCCAACTACCACAGCCTGCCACGCTCCGGGGCCCCGCCCCCTCTGCCAGACATGCTGATAGCACCGGGGCCGCCACAGGCAGGGTGGGGCTTCACAACCCCACCCAGGATGAGACGACAGTTCAGCGCCCCGGACCTGAAAAACAGCAACAAGGACACACCCAACTGACTTCTGACCCCTATGCCACAGAGCGCTCTGATTGGCTGAGGGACACTGGGTGGTCAAAACAACCAGGAGATGCCCAACTGACCTCTGACCCTGGCGCTATGGAGGGCTCTGATTGGCTACAGGACACTGGGGGATCTAAACAACAAGGATATGCCCAACTGACCTCTGACCCTGGCGCTATGGAGTGCTCTGATTGGCTACAGGACACTGGGGGGTCTAAACAACAACAAGGATATGCCCAACTGACCTCTGACCCTGGCGCCACGGAGCGCTCTAATTGGCCACAGGACACTGGGCGGTCCTGTCGCTGTACAGAACAGGCCGTGTTTGTGTGTTAATGTGATTCAGCACTTTTACAATGCTGACTCAGCACTTCCTGTATCTCCAATCCTGCTGTTTATGTGTGTGTGTAATGTGTGTGTGTGAGTTTGCTAGCTCCTAGCCTTCACGTTAGCATGGGTTAGCCGTTGCAACACTGTTTTTGTTTTCGGACAAGTGGATTTTTTTTTTTTTTTTTTTTCGTGTCAAACAGGAAGTTTATTTTAAATTTTTTTTTTGGTTGTTTTTTTTTTTTTCCAATGATTGCTGATATTCTCCTCCTGATTGGTCAATTATGACAACGTGCCTTGATGCAAAGGTGTTAGCTCCAGGAGCTAGTTACCATGAGCTCTTGAGTCTCCCGTCGCAGGTGTTTTTTTACTCAGAGCTGAAGTACGTTGGCTTGCTTCTTCTGAATGGTGTTAGTAATTTAACCAGTTTTAGCCGCTGTTAGCCCAGGAGGCTAACGAGCCTGGTTCACCCGGAGAAGGTCTGTGCTAGCTAGACCTGAGCGGGGCGCTGTGGGTGGTTAAATAGCATTTAGGATTGATATATAATGACTTGAAAAGTGTCTACCAGTACGGATGTAACAATACACTGAGATTATGTTGAGTCTGAGATCAAAGTCAAAATTCTGCCTTTGATCTTTAAATTCTGAGATTAAAGTCAAAATTCTGACTTTGATCTTTAAATTCTGAGATTAAAGTCAAAATTCTGACTTTGATCTTTAAATTCTGAGATTAAAGTCAAAATTCTGCCTTTGAACTTTAAATTCTGAGATTAGATTAAAGTCAAAATTCTGCCTTTGATCTTTAAATTCTGAGATTAAAGTCAAAATTCTGCCTTTGAACTTTAAATTCTGAGATTAAAGTCAAAATTCTGACTTTGAACTTTAAATTCTGAGATTAAAGTCAAAATTCTGACTTTGAACTTTAAATTCTGAGATTAAAGTCAAAATTCTTACATTTGTTCCAGAACTGGAATGAAAAAGTTGCCTCCCATTCTTTTTGTTTTGAATGATTTAATGAGGTGTTCTTAGATCCCCACCAGGACAACAGTCATGTTTAAGGGGGCTCACAGTTTTTTTTTGTTTTTTTTGATAATTCGTTCAATACCCGCCAGAATAAAAGGCTTCGAAATAACAGCAAAATTCACCTTTTTCCCCTATATTAGAATTTTTTATTTCTTGAGTTGGAATTTTTTTTAAAGCTTGAAGTTCATATTTCCTGACATTGTAGTGTGACTTGAATGCTGCGTTGCTCAGTAAGGTTTTCAAGATGGTGAGATTTTTCAATCCCTGGTATTTTTAAAGGTTACTATCTTTGTTATTTTATGATCAATAGTACTGAAAAGTGCTTGAGCTTCATGAAACTACATCTATTTTATAAGATGTAAGCATGGGAGAGGAATGAATCCATCCAAAAATGCAAACTCCTTTGAAAGGTCAACATTGCCGATGTTCTTGTGCAGTTCATACGCTGTGGAGGAGTTTTCTAGAGATGTTTGGTGATTCAAAATGCTAAATAAGTCTTTGCCGGGTGTCTAGGACTTTTGTTTTTGTTGCCATGTGTTGGAACAGGCTTCAATATTGAAGTTTAAAACTGATATGATGTCAACTCTGTTGCCGAGTGCTAAAAACCAAAGAAAGTTGCTCTGTGGCGCCTCCTTCAGGAGAGCTGACGGACACGCTGCTGTACAGACAGGCGGATAGACGGAGGCTCAGATGTGGTGGTTTTAGAGACAAAGTGGCATGTTGAGTCGTTTTAAAGCGTTGTGTGTATATTTGAAGTGTTTTTTTATGAACTATTTTAAAAACTGGCTGCGACACCTTCACTGTCTCTGGCAATCGTGGGAAATGTGGGAAGTGATGCCTCGTGGGAGATAGAAACTGATGAGATAGACATTGGAGACGTAGAAAGCTCGATGGAATGTGGTATAAGTAGAGCCGTGTTAGCATGGAATCATGGGAAATGTAGGAAGAGACGAGATGGAGAAGGCAAAGTGAGAAGAAATAAGCTTGGTGTTGGAAGTTAAAAGAGACACTAGGACATGTTTGGTGTGGATTTAAAGAATCTGGGAGACTTCAAACTTCTGCTCACGTCACATGTGACGGGAATGAATTTACTGCTGCCTTCACTGACGTCAGGAAGCTGGGAATTTGTGGCTTTGCCTCATTTGATGTTACTTTAAAGGCATTTTAGCATTGACAGGCGTTTGGTTTCACTGTAGCTGATGTTTCCATCTGATTAATGCATTTTTCTTTTCACTCATTCTTTTTTAAAGCTGCAGTTAAAGATGAAATTAATCCTAATTAACTTGAATTGTAAATTCTCAATTGAATTTAAGTCAATGCATGTTGGAAGTCCCCCTGAGTTGTGTTCAATAAACTTCTGGAAAATGAAGTTGCCTCCAATTAAGTTTAGAGTATTCATATATTTGTTTAGTTATCCAGATTTGAATATTTACTTGGCTTTTTTGTTGTGAGATGATGGCTGTAGTGCATCTTAATGCTGTTCGCTTACTACCATTAAATAACAAAAGAAGAAGAAGGCATGCGTGTCACGTGACGACTGTAGTGTTAGTGTGACTTTGACAATCCTAAAAAGCAAACTCATGACTGAAGAGATTATCTTTTTCCTTCAATTAACAGATTTGGTTTGAATCAGTGAGAAAAGGATGCTAAATCAGTTAGCCTGTCAATGGCATTTTCCATTAAGTGTTAGCATCAAGCTAACAAGCTAACCAGCCACAAATCCTCAGCTTTCCACGCCACACTGAACGCAGCCATGGTGTGTTGCTCCGCCCTGAAACGTGACTGTCAGGAGGAACTGGGAGATAGGCCCGGCCCACACGGAGCAGGGCATTGTGGGAGATGACGAGTTGAGCGTTTCTGTGCTCTGTGACTGTCGAAACAAACCAATGGGAGCGCTCCTCCGGCCTCGGGGTCAGAGAGGGAGTGGCCATGGTTAAAAATATGATGATGACAAAAGTAAGAGAATTGATTGTGATTGGACGATCTGGTCTCTGATCTGACCAATCACAGGACAATCCTGGTAACCTGCTGCCACCGCTGGGCATGATGGGAAACGATGTTTCCTTTAAGTTTGTTTCTTTTTTTATTGTTTTTTTCTGTTGTTTATTTTTTTTATTTCAAACTTTGGGTTCTGATTGGCTGTTCTTCTTTTCTCTGTGTACTCATTTGCTTCCTGCTTTTGCGAGTATTTAACCCCGCCTTCTTGTTTGCGTTGTGATGTCACGGCGCCGTCATCACATTCATTTATATAAGGATGATAACGTTAATGTTGGGTTCTTTTGGATGCTGCTAAGAGAGCTTCCCGCCCTCATGCACACCGCCTGATTGTTGATGTCTGAGTGTGGCGAGCGCGTGGCGAGCGTTTGGGGGTTAGTTTAGAATCATTATCTTAAGTTTGTTTAACGTTTTAAAGCTGATTTAACTGTTTTATTTCTCATCTAAGTGTCTGCATAGTTTTGTTTATTTGGAGGTTTCGAGGAGGAGGGGGCGGGGCCTGGGGTGGACGGCGATGACAAACCGACTCTGCAGAATTCCAGAACATTCGAAGATCCCCCTCCTTCCTTCCACCTTCACTCCAATCACAACCTCAGAATCTGTGATGTCACAGCATGATGTCACTTCAGGACTCAGACATGGACGTGATGACATCACGGCCCAGCCCTCCTCCTATTGGCTCAGAGCCCCTCAGTGGTGTGACTGTGTCTGTGTTGGGTTGTTGTTGTATGAGGAACTGATCTCAGGCTCTCCCTGACAACACGAGGCAATAAAGACTGAAAACATGAACTCTGCTCTCTTCATTTTTATTCTCGGTTTGTTTGTGTTCATTTAAGGGTCATAGACTGCAGCAGAGCCTGCTGGCCAATCACAGGGCGGACATAAAGATACGCATCAGCACACAAACATTCAGGCTCACAATCACATCGCTCTCTAGATCATGAAGAAGAATGCTAGACTTTAGTAATTAGGAATCATTTTCAGATGAAGATCATGTAGCAGAAAGTTTGGGTAAAGATCGTAGAGAACAGTGGTTCTTGGCATGGGAAAGAAAAATCTATCCTCCTTATTCCTAGCCCCCATGATTCTTTGCATGAAATATGGACGCAACTTCCGGTCCCTTCTATCTAAATGGGACTTTGCATTGAATACAAGATGTGAAACGCGATTTTTAGAGCAATTTGGACATTAAAATATATAACTTTAGACAGCTTCACCTCAATAGGGACAATATTATTATTTGTCCGCCCTCTACTAAAGAGTACAAAGTCACGACGTTACCTCGGATAACCTAGACAAGCATATCTAGCTAACTTTATTAGCTTCATATAATTATAGTAATAAATATCACGTTTTGTTAACTGAGTTTGGACACCACCCTTCAGATAACATTTCTAGTTTGTGGGGTTGTTGAAATCCTTATTCCACCTACTAATGCCTCTTAAAATGTGGGAATTATATAAAATAAAATTATCCATGACTGAAGTTGTCAGCTCTTTAGTTTGGTAAATGTCAAGTTTTGAATTAATGATGAATAAATTTTGAAAGAATTACATCCCAAATGCATTTAAACAGTGAACAGCATGTTTAAACACTGCTGTTAAAGACATATTTAACTTTGTCACATAATTAGTACCACAACCGAAGCAACAGATATTACTGAAAATATAATTTAAAACTTTCAGCTCATTTAACTTTAAGTTAACAAAAATGAAGCAGTATTTATTGCAGCAAATATTTATTTCAGAACAACCACTGTTGATGCTAAATCACTTTAGTAATCCATTGGAAGAATCGTGTTTTGCTATCATTGTTACTGTACAGGGAGTTCCAACCAACTTATAGCAGTAGATCCCCAGGAATAATGTAGTCTCCTCCTTATTTACTTACAGCTTACAAAACAAACAATGTGAAAATGTGATTTCAAAAATACATCAATATTTACAAATTTGCAGTGAATTTCTCTCAAACAATTGTCATTCATAGTTAGCATCTATCATAAGCTGCTGTATTAAATTATATGTAACTAGAGAAATTGCATTTCCTTGCAGCAAATGCATTGAAATGCTGAGGCTGAATGCAGAAAATGAGAAAATGTGAAATAAAACTGCTAAAAGCAGTGAAACAAAGCTGAAAATAAGAAGGTATAACTAAATCAAAATTGCAATTTCAGCTGAAATTGCTTGGGGATGCTGAGAGCTGAATTGTTGAAGAACTGCTGAAAGTTGCTGAAAAAGCAAAAAATTAGCTGAAGGTAGCATAAAAAACCCCAGTAAAATAGCATAAAATAGCTTAATTGCATAAAAATAGCTGAAAATAGCATAAGAAATCCCTGAAAATAGCATACAGTATTTAAATAGCACAGAAATAGCTGAAATAGCGTAAGAATAGTTCAAAGTAGCCCAAAATGGCTCAGAGTAGCCTAAAATAGCTAAAAATATCATAAGAATGGCTCAAAGTATCCTAAAAAAGGCTCAAAGTAGCCCAAAATAGCTGAAAATAGCATAAGAAAAACTCAAAGTAGCCTAAAATAGCTGAAAATAGAATAAGAATAGCTCAGACTAGCCTAAAATAGCTGAAAAATACCATAAGAATAACTCAGAGTAGTCTAAAATAGCTGAAAATAGAATAAAATAGCTCAGAGTAGCCTAAAATAGCTGAAAATAGCATAAGAATAGCTCAAAGTAGCCTAAAATAGCTGAAAATAGCATAAGAATAACTCAGAGTAGCCTAAAATAGCTGAAAATAGCATAAGAATAGCTCAGAGTAGCCTAAAATAGCTGAAAATAGCATAAGAATAACTCAGAGTAGTCTAAAATAGCTGAAAATAGCATAAGAATAGCTCAGAGTAGCCTAAAATAGCTGCAAATAGCATAAGAATAACTCAGAGTAGCCTAAAATAGCTGAAAATAGCATAAGAATAGCTCAGAGTAGCCTAAAATAGCTGCAAATAGCATAAGAATAACTCAGAGTAGCCTAAAATAGCTGAAAATAGCATAAGAATAGCTCAGAGTAGCCTAAAATAGCTGAAAATAGCATAAGAATAACTCAAATTAGCCTAAAATAGCTCAAAGTAGCCTTTAAAATAAAAAGGGTTCAAAAGTAGGAAAAGGTGGTATTTAATGACAAAAGGTAGCTTAAATGGGTGAAAAGTGGCAAAAATGGTGACAAGGGGCAAAGAAGTTTCTCTTTTTTAAGGTTTTCTGGGGGAATGATATTTGAAATTAAGACATAAAAGACCCTCAGGAATCACACGTTAAATATCACTGGTTTACAGTTTAAAATCCATCATAGTAAAAGCCACATGTATTTGGTAGTTAAGGGGAGTGTTGATGCATTCATTTGTGTGTCTGTGTAGGGCTCCAAGGTTGCTATGGAAACGAGCGCCTGCATTACATCATCGTTAATTAAGTCACAGCTGAGATCAAAGGAAATTAGCTGCATCTGTTAGTGTCAGTTAAAGTGGGCTCAGAAAAAAACATGCACTCAAACAACCTCAATTTACGATGTACTCGTAAAACCTAGCTGAAAACCAAAGGTATCGTGAGAATCAGCAGAAGCTGACGAACGCGATGATATGTTTTTTTATGTCTGGGAAGCAAAAATCATGCTACAAGAGTAGGATAAAAAAGAGCTTCTTTCTGACTCTGATGAGCAGAGTGTCAAAATCTGTAACATTGCAGCAGATGGAGCGAGAGCTCCCCATACTTGGGACAGTTGGTCCTCTCACGCCCAAACCGTGCATGATATGGCTTTGGTTCTTGGTTTGACAGTAGCGGGACAAGATTTCCTCCGTTTTGATGAATTTTTTATGTCTGTGGAGTGAAGTTTGTGGATTTTATAGATGTTTGTTCAGAGATGTCCCATGTCTGACCAGCATGCTTGCTCCACTCTGACTGATGATGTCACCCACTCTAAGGTCTGACTTTTTTGTGTAAAACCCCAAAAGTTTGTGTTGCTTAAACTGTGAAATCTCAAAAACTGTAGAAGATAGCTAAAAGCTGAAGACATGTTGAATTGCTGAAGAGTTTGTCTACGTTTTAAAGCAAAAATGAAGTCTGTAAGTGGAAGTATGCAGAATCTGTTGAATCTCAAAGATGAAACAGTTTTAGGCAGAACTGTAAAAATCTTCCATTCATTTGAATGGGGCCAAAAACTGTGGAAAATGTTAAATTTTGTAAAAAGTAAAAGGGTTAGAAATGTGAAAAATACAAGCACACTTCTCCTGAACATGCTGAACATGATAAAAGTTGAACTGTGAAAATTGGACAAACTTTGGAGACTTTGAAAAGTGCCAAAAAACGTACAGAAGAAGAAGAAGAAGAAAGTCATAGAAGAATGTTGAAATGCTGTTATGTACTTTAGCACCTTTTGAAGGGGAGTTTTTGCAGCAGTTTTATCTATTCCCATTCCGTTCCAGCAGGGGGCGGTAATGCATTGTAATGATAATTGACACAAAACTGCATTTCACAGCAGAGGAAGACCAAAGTTTGTTTTCATATGCTAATTCGGCATGGCGAAACGCAGGTACATGAAATATTTTCTTACATTGAGGACAAAAACCTCATTGTTTAGTGCAGCGAGGTGCTGACTCATGAAAGTACGAAGATGTCAAAACTAAAGCGACATCTAGAAACAGAGCACCCTGTTCTCAAAGATAAACCTGTTGAGGACTTTCGAAGACCACTTCAGGACCTGAGGTGCCTGACTTCATCATGCTGAAAACTTGAACTCCACGCTTCGTACCGGGTGGCACGTCATGTTGCTAAGTCAAAAAGCTCCACACCACCACGGAGGAGCTCATTCTCCCTGCAGCACTGAACATAGTGAGAGAGTAGACGAAGCTGCCGCAGAAAAACTCAAAACTAGAAATGACACTGTAAGCAGCCCAGTAGAAGACATGACAGACAGTATTAATGCAAGCGCTCATTCTGCTTTACAAATGGACGAATCAGCTCAACCCCTGTGCCCTCCTCAAATTCACTGCCCTCTTTACACCGAGGCAAAAATGTACACGTACAGAAAAATCACCATTAAATCAGCATACGTCAATATTTTTTTCATAAATCCCTTTAACAACCTCAGACCTGCTCACAACTACAAAAAGATATCAATAATTCTCAGAGTTTTAACCCTTTTAATGCCAGTTTGATTATTTGAAATATCTTATTTTTCACTACAAAAAAACACAAAAAGTGAATTATTTTCCATTTGATAAATAGTAGAAAGATGGGGCTTTGGTGCTGATGAGAGTCTTGGATGGGTCAAAGATTATCAACTAAACTGATGTGATTGCATTAACATTTTTTACGTAATGTCAGAAATACCCTCTGGACACCTTCGAGGCAAAAATGCCCCCATTGACTTCCATTAAAACCAGGTTTTTTAATCTCACTGTCACTGCAGTATAAAATCATGCATTCTTTAATGTCAGCATTTCAATGTGAAGAAGTCTAGAGAGATTTGACATTTTTACCGTATTCCACCAGATTCAACCATTTACTCATTGTAGGACCATGCACCACATTCTCATATTTTTGTCTATTATGTTATGAAATATTCTAAAAAATACAAGGGCAATGAAATCACTTTTGTTGCTAACCTTTGACCCATCCAAGAAGCTCATCAGCACCAAAGACCCATCTTTCTACTATTAATTTTATGGAAAATAATTCACTTTTTGTGTTTTTTGTAGTGAAAAATAAAATATTTCAAATAATCAAACTGGCATTTAAAGGGTTAAAATCTAAAAAATGATTGAATGTTTGGTAGTTTTGAGCAGGTCTGAAGTTGTTTAAGAGATTTATGGAAAAAAAGTAGAAAAACATATTGATGTATGCTGATTATATAGCAGTTTTTTTGTACGTGTGCATTTTTGGCCTTGAAGGTGTCCAGAGGGTAGTAAATTCATTGAGAGACTATGAATGACACTGAAGAGTAAAACATGTTGGATTTCAAAAAATTAACTAGAAAGAAAATTTCCTGCAAAAATTCATGACACAAGCTGTAAAACTGACAAAATTATCACAAGTACAAAAAAAAAAAAAAAACTTGAGAAAAATGGCCAAAAATGCCCGAGGAGGGCACAAGGGTTAAACAAAGCAGTTTTACTGGTTTACATGTGGGAGGAGGACTCACAGGAGCAAAAACGACCACGGCACATCTGAATAAACTACAGGAGCGGTTTAATGGCCTCTTTGGTATTAACACAGAAAGCGTCACGTTGCTAAGCAACAAAGAGAGTCAGCTGGTGGAGCTGTCATGTGGCCGCACACTGAAAAATAAATTCATGGAGGTAAGCCTCTCCCAGTTCAGATGAAAGAGTACCCTTTCCTCCCAGTTCCCTTACTAAGGCAGTAAAATCCTCCACCTATCTCTGTGAGAGAAGCTTCAGCTCTGGTCCAGCTGAAGACGAAGCACAGGCACAGACTGGACACTGAGCATGACCTCAGAGCTGCTTTGTCTACCATAACCCCAGACTATGAGACTCTAGTCAGCAGCAAAAAACATCCCCAGTTCTCCCAGTAATCCCCCAACTCAGCTCTACTATACCAGCATTAAACTTCAGATCTAAGTCAGTGCTGCGTCACTTTCTTCATAGCGCAGTGTTGATCAGTATTTACCCACTGATAAGGTGTTCTCAAGGTTTTTTTACTTGAAGCTATTCTTGAGCTACAGCTAGTTCCAGTTTTGCTCAGTTTATTTATTTTAAATTAATTTGGCCTAACTGGGGAAGACTCACACCTCTCTACGATATCAGAGAAAAAACCCAGCCATGAGGTCAAGTCCTCGAGCTGATAGTTTAGCGAGTCCACCCAAAGAGTCCTTGTGGTTTTGCTTCTGCTATCTTTGAGAAAGTTCCCCTTCTTCAGGAGCTGCCCTCCTGTGACCTCTCATACATTTAAAATCATACAAAGCAGAGCCAATAAGAAGCCAGGGTTTGATATCAAGACTCAAACAGCTGAGCTAAAGAGTTTTATCACTTCCTGTTTCAGGAACTGCCCATAACTACAGCTCCAGCAGATACTTCAGTAATGTTTGACCTCCTTCATTATTCTCTTCATTCTTCCTCAAAGACGGACACCAATGTGAGGTCCTCATCACGATGCAGCTCTTCCTCCTCCTCTTCTTCCTCCTGGATCAGGTCATCATGGTTACAGCTGTGCCTGGATGCCAGGACGGCAGGGACAGGGACCACCGACGGTCCACAAACTGCAAGGAGGCCGGACTGAGCGACGTCCCAGCAGGATTGGATCCCCAGATCAGGGTAAAATGGAGAAACACAGACAGCCAAACATGACATTTGATGTGACAAATGTTTTTATATTAAACATAAAACAGCAGCAAAACCTGTAAAAATGTTCATATGAGGAGTTTGATGTTTGAATCAGCTTGTTTTTATGCTGTCCCATCCATCAGAACCATGGGGCAGCATCATTATTGGTGACTGATGCTAAGAAGACTTTTAGTAAGAGGAGAAACCACAACATTGCTCTTGTGTAAGCTGTGTTGGGTACACACAGGTGATTTACTTTATTCTAGCTTTCACGCTGACAGTAGCCTTATTAACTGATCAGCTGTTCCTCACCCAGTCAGCCCAGTGTTACCTGAAGGTTTGGACCAGTTTCCACTAAAGTCTCATCCATTCCTCTGAGGAACATGATCAAACCTTCCTTTCTACTGGAACGGATCAGTAACATCTTCACTGTCACAGAAATGTCTCACATGTTGGACTTCATCTTTAGCTTCAAGAAAGCAAAAAAGGAGACCGAAATTCAAAAACCGGAATCCTTCCTGTCAGCAGAGGACAGGAAGTCTCATAGAGAAGCGCTATAACGCTGAAAGTTTGCTGCTGTGCCAACAAAAACCTCAGAAGAACAGCAGCAAGCGCATTCTTGTGTTTCTGTCTTTCCTGTTGTTTTTCGGCTCCAAGCTGGGGAAAAAACAGAGCTCTCAGATCTCTCTGAAAAAGGCAGTTACCTCTTGATTTACCTGTTTCAGCTCTTTTTTCTAAATACTAGATAAATGACAGTTTGACAGGAAGTACTGACATCTCTTCTTCTACTCCCCTTTGAAAGGTACTGCTGTTCCCCAACAACCTGATCTCCAGTCTGTCCTGGTCCTCCTTCACTGTCTTCACAGACCTATATGAGATCGACCTCACAGGAAACAAGGTGTCTCTAAGATCCAGACAAGCATAAATATTTACTGAATAAATGAAGAGAATCCCGCTGGTATCAGACTCTGTGTTTGTTCAGGTTCCAGAGGTGACCCCCAGTGGTTCTCCACTCCTGCCCACTCTCAGTGTTCTCCGCCTGGGATCAAACCGTCTGACGTCCCTCTCTGACCACGCCTTCTCCGCCTGTCCCGCTCTGACTGAGCTCTACCTGGATAACAACACCATCGTCTCTCTGACCGACCAGACCTTCTCTGGACTGGACAGACTTCAGGTCAGGGAGCTAGCATGAGCTCTGAGGGTGGGAGGATACTGTGGACTAGCTTACTGGGGGTAAAGGCATGTAGCAGAATGTTAGGATGGAGATCAGTTAGAAGAATGTTAGGGTGCAGACCAGTTAGAAGAATGTTAGGGTGTAGATCAGTTAGAAGAATGTTAGGGTGCAGATCAGTTAGAAGAATGTTAGGGTGTAGATCAGTTAGAAGAATGTTAGGGTGTAGATCAGTTAGAAGAATGTTAGGGTGTAGATCAGTTAGAAGAATGTTAGGGTGTAGATCAGTTAGAAGAATGTTAGGGTGTAGATCAGTTAGAAGAATGTTAGGGTGCAGATCAGTTAGAAGAATGTTAGGGTGTAGATCAGTTAGAAGAATGTTAGGGTGCAGACCAGTTAGAAGAATGTTAGGGTGTAGATCAGTTAGAAGAATGTTAGGGTGTAGATCAGTTAGAAGAATGTTAGGGTGTAGATCAGTTAGAAGAATGTTAGGGTGCAGATCAGTTAGAAGAATGTTAGGGTGTAGATCAGTTAGAAGAATGTTAGGGTGCAGATCAGTTAGAAGAATGTTAGGGTGCAGACCAGTTAGAAGAATGTTAGGGTGTAGATCAGTTAGAAGAATGTTAGGGTGCAGATCAGTTAGAAGAATGTTAGGTGCAGATCAGTTAGAAGAATGTTAGGTGCAGATCAGTTAGAAGAATGTTAGGGTGTAGATCAGTTAGAAGAATGTTAGGTGTAGATCAGTTAGAAGAATGTTAGGTGCAGATCAGTTAGAAGAATGTTAGGTGCAGATCAGTTAGAAGAATGTTAGGTGTAGATCAGTTAGAAGAGTGTTAGGTGTAGATCAGTTAGAAGAATGTTAGGGTGTAGATCAGTTAGAAGAATGTTAGGGTGAAGATCAGTTAGAAGAATGTTAGGGTGTAGATCAGTTAGAAGAGTGTTAGGGTGTAGATCAGTTAGAAGAATGTTAGGGTGCAGACCAGTTAGAAGAATGTTAGGGTGCAGATCAGTTAGAAGAATGTTAGGGTGTAGATCAGTTAGAAGAGTGTTAGGGTGTAGATCAGTTAGAAGAATGTTAGGGTGTAGATCAGTTAGAAGAATATAAGGGTGCAGATCAGTTAGAAGAATGTTAGGGTGCAGATCAGTTAGAAGAATGTTAGGGTCAAGATCAGTTAGAAGACTGTTATGGTGTAGATCAGTTAGAAGAGTGTTAGGTGTAGATCAGTTAGAAGAATGTTAGGGTGTAGATCAGTTAGAAGAATGTTAGGTGTAGATCAGTTAGAAGAATGTTAGGTGTAGATCAGTTAGAAGAATCTAAGGGTGCAGATCAGTTAGAAGAATGTTAGGGTGCAGATCAGTTAGAAGAATGTTAGGGTGCAGATCAGTTAGAAGAATGTTAGGGTGTAGATCAGTTAGAAGAGTGTTAGGGTGTAGATCAGTTAGAAGAATGTTAGGGTGTAGATCAGTTAGAAGAATGTTAGGGTGTAGATCAGTTAGAAGAATGTTAGGTGTAGATCAGTTAGAAGAGTGTTAGGTGCAGATCAGTTAGAAGAATGTTAGGTGCAGATCAGTTAGAAGAATGTTAGTGTCAGTATATAAAGATCAGTTAGAACAATGTAAGGGTGTAGATCAGTTAGAAGAATGTTAGGGTGTAGATCAGTTAGAAGAATGTTAGGGTGTAGATCAGTTAGAAGAATGTTAGGGTGTAGATCAGTTAGAAAATTGTTAGGGTGTAGATCAGTTAGAAGAATGTAAGGGTGTAGATCAGTTAGAAGAATGTTAGGGTGTAGATCAGTTAGAAGAATGTTAGGGTGTAGATCAGTTAGAAGAATGTTAGGGTGTAGATCAGTTAGAAGAATGTTAGGGTGTAGATCAGTTAGAAGAATGTAAGGGTGTAGATCAGTTAGAAGAATGTTAGGGTGTAGATCAGTTAGAAGAATGTTAGGGTTTAGATCAGTTAGAAGAATGTTAGGGTGCAGATCAGTTAGAAGAATGTTAGGGTGTAGATCAGTTAGAAGAATGTAAGGGTGTAGATCAGTTAGAAGAATGTTAGGGTGTAGATCAGTTAGAAGAATGTTAGGGTGTAGATCAGTTAGAAGAATGTTAGGGTGTAGATCAGTTAGAACAATGTAAGGGTGTAGATCAGTTAGAAGAATGTTAGGGTGTAGATCAGTTAGAAGAATGTTAGGGTGTAGATCAGTTAGAAGAATGTTAGGGTGTAGATCAGTTAGAAGAATGTTAGGGTGTAGATCAGTTAGAAGAATGTAAGGGTGTAGATCAGTTAGAAGAATGTTAGGGTGTAGATCAGTTAGAAGAATGTTAGGGTTTAGATCAGTTAGAAGAATGTTAGGGTGTAGATCAGTTAGAAGAATGTTAGGGTGTAGATCAGTTAGAAGAATGTTAGGGTGCAGATCAGTTAGAAGAATGTTAGGGTGTAGATCAGTTAGAAGAATGTTAGGGTGCAGATCAGTTAGAAGAATGTTAGGGTGCAGATCAGTTAGAAGAATGTTAGGGTGTAGATCAGTTAGAAGAATGTTAGGGCGCAGATCAGTTAGAAGAATGTTGGGGCGCAGATCAGTTAGAAGAATGTTAGGGTGTAGATCAGTTAGAAGAATGTTAGGGTGTAGATCAGTTAGAAGAATGTTAGGGTGTAGATCAGTTAGAAGAATGTTAGGGTGCAGATCAGTTAGAAGAATGTTAGGGTGTAGATCAGTTAGAAGAATGTTAGGGTGCAGATCAGTTAGAAGAATGTTAGGGTGCAGATCAGTTAGAAGAATGTTAGGGTGTAGATCAGTTAGAAGAATGTTAGGGCGCAGATCAGTTAGAAGAATGTTAGGGTGTAGATCAGTTAGAAGAATATAAGGGTGCAGATCAGTTAGAAGAATGTTAGGTTGTAGATCAGTTAGAAGAATGTTAGGGTGTAGATCAGTTAGAAGAATGTTAGGGTGTAGATCAGTTAGAAGAATGTTAGGGTGTAGATCAGTTAGAAGAATGTTAGGGTGCAGATCAGTTAGAAGAATGTTAGGGTGCAGATCAGTTAGAAGAATGTTAGGGTGCAGATCAGTTAGAAGAATATAAGGGTGCAGATCAGTTAGAAAATTGTTAGGGTGTAGATCAGTTAGAAGAATGTTAGGGTTTAGATCAGTTAGAAGAATGTTAGGGTGTAGATCAGTTAGAAGAATGTTAGGGTGTAGATCAGTTAGAAGAATGTTAGGGTGCAGATCAGTTAGAAGAATGTTAGGGTGTAGATCAGTTAGAAGAATGTTAGGGTGTAGATCAGTTAGAAGAATGTTAGGGTGCAGATCAGTTAGAAGAATGTTAGGGTGCAGATCAGTTAGAAGAATGTTAGGGTGCAGATCAGTTAGAAGAATGTTAGGGTGTAGATCAGTTAGAAGAATGTTAGGGCGCAGATCAGTTAGAAGAATGTTGGGGCGCAGATCAGTTAGAAGAATGTTAGGGTGTAGATCAGTTAGAAGAATGTTAGGGTGTAGATCAGTTAGAAGAATGTTAGGGTGTAGATCAGTTAGAAGAATGTTAGGGTGTAGATCAGTTAGAAGAATGTTAGGGTGCAGATCAGTTAGAAGAATGTTAGGGTGTAGATCAGTTAGAAGAATGTTAGGGTGCAGATCAGTTAGAAGAATGTTAGGGTGCAGATCAGTTAGAAGAATGTTAGGGTGCAGATCAGTTAGAAGAATGTTAGGGTGCAGATCAGTTAGAAGAATGTTAGGGTGTAGATCAGTTAGAAGAATATAAGGGTGCAGATCAGTTAGAAGAATGTTAGGTTGTAGATCAGTTAGAAGAATGTTAGGGTGTAGATCAGTTAGAAGAATGTTAGGGTGTAGATCAGTTAGAAGAATGTTAGGGTGTAGATCAGTTAGAAGAATGTTAGGGTGCAGATCAGTTAGAAGAATGTTAGGGTGCAGATCAGTTAGAAGAATGTTAGGGTGCAGATCAGTTAGAAGAATATAAGGGTGCAGATCAGTTAGAAAATTGTTAGGGTGTAGATCAGTTAGAACACTGTAAGGGTGTAGATCAGTTAGAAGAATGTTAGGGTGTAGATCAGTTAGAAGAATGTTAGGGTGCAGATCAGTTAGAAGAATGTTAGGGTGTAGATCAGTTAGAAGAATGTTAGGGTGTAGATCAGTTAGAAGAGTGTTAGGGTGTAGATCAGTTAGAAGAATGTTAGGGTGTAGATCAGTTAGAAGAATATAAGGGTGCAGATCAGTTAGAAGAATGTTAGGGTGCAGATCAGTTAGAAGAATGTTAGGGTGCAGATCAGTTAGAAGAATGTTAGGGTGTAGATCAGTTAGAAGAGTGTTAGGGTGTAGATCAGTTAGAAGAATGTTAGGGTGTAGATCAGTTAGAAGAATGTTAGGGTGTAGATCAGTTAGAAGAATGTTAGGGTGTAGATCAGTTAGAAGAATGTTAGGGTGCAGACCAGTTAGAAGAATGTTAGGGTGCAGATCAGTTAGAAGAATGTTAGGGTGCAGATCAGTTAGAAGAATGTTAGGGTGTAGATCAGTTAGAAGAGTGTTAGGGTGCAGATCAGTTAGAAGAATGTTAGGGTGTAGATCAGTTAGAAGAATGTTAGGGTGCAGATCAGTTAGAAGAATGTTAGGGTGTAGATCAGTTAGAAGAGTGTTAGGGTGCAGATCAGTTAGAAGAATGTTAGGGTGCAGATCAGTTAGAAGAATGTTAGGGTGTAGATCAGTTAGAAGAATATAAGGGTGCAGATCAGTTAGAACAATGTAAGGGTGTAGATCAGTTAGAAGAATGTTAGGGTGTAGATCAGTTAGAAGAATGTTAGGGTGTAGATCAGTTAGAAGAATATAAGGGTGTAGATCAGTTAGAAAATTGTTAGGGTGTAGATCAGTTAGAAGAATGTAAGGGTGTAGATCAGTTAGAAGAATGTAAGGGTGTAGATCAGTTAGAAGAATGTTAGGGTGTAGATCAGTTAGAAGAATGTTAGGGTGTAGATCAGTTAGAAGAATGTTAGGGTGTAGATCAGTTAGAAGAATGTTAGGGTGTAGATCAGTTAGAAGAATGTAAGGGTGTAGATCAGTTAGAAGAATGTTAGGGTGTAGATCAGTTAGAAGAATGTTAGGGCGCAGATCAGTTAGAAGAATGTTAGGGTGTAGATCAGTTAGAAGAATGTTAGGGTGTAGATCAGTTAGAAGAATGTTAGGGTGTAGATCAGTTAGAAGAATGTTAGGGTGTAGATCAGTTAGAAGAATGTTAGGGTGTAGATCAGTTAGAAGAATGTTAGGGTGTAGATCAGTTAGAAGAATGTTAGGGTGCAGATCAGTTAGAAGAATGTTAGGGTGCAGATCAGTTAGAAGAATGTTAGGGTGTAGATCAGTTAGAAGAATGTTAGGGCGCAGATCAGTTAGAAGAATGTTAGGGTGTAGATCAGTTAGAAGAATATAAGGGTGCAGATCAGTTAGAAGAATGTTAGGTTGTAGATCAGTTAGAAGAATGTTAGGGTGTAGATCAGTTAGAAGAATGTTAGGGTGTAGATCAGTTAGAAGAATGTTAGGGTGTAGATCAGTTAGAAGAATGTTAGGGTGCAGATCAGTTAGAAGAATGTTAGGGTGCAGATCAGTTAGAAGAATGTTAGGGTGCAGATCAGTTAGAAGAATATAAGGGTGCAGATCAGTTAGAAAATTGTTAGGGTGTAGATCAGTTAGAAGAATGTTAGGGTTTAGATCAGTTAGAAGAATGTTAGGGTGTAGATCAGTTAGAAGAATGTTAGGGTGTAGATCAGTTAGAAGAATGTTAGGGTGTAGATCAGTTAGAAGAATGTTAGGTGTAGATCAGTTAGAAGAATGTTAGGTGTAGATCAGTTAGAAGAATGTTAGGGTGCAGATCAGTTAGAAGAATGTTAGGTGCAGATCAGTGAGAAGTATCTTAGGGTGCAGATCAGTTAGAAGAATGTTAGGGTGCAGATCAGTTAGAAGAATGTTAGGGCGCAGATCAGTTAGAAGAATGTTAGGGTGCAGATCAGTTAGAAGAATGTTAGGGTGTAGATCAGTTAGAAGAATGTTAGGGTGTAGATCAGTTAGAAGAATGTTAGGGTGTAGATCAGTTAGAAGAATGTTAGGGTGTAGATCAGTTAGAAGAATGTTAGGGTGCAGATCAGTTAGAAGAATGTTAGGGTGCAGATCAGTTAGAAGAATGTTAGGGTGTAGATCAGTTAGAAGAATGTTAGGGTGTAGATCAGTTAGAAGAATGTTAGGGTGCAGATCAGTTAGAAGAATGTTAGGGTGTAGATCAGTTAGAACACTGTAAGGGTGTAGATCAGTTAGAACAATGTTAGGGTGTAGATCAGTTAGAAGAATGTTAGGGTGTAGATCAGTTAGAAGAATGTTAGGGTGCAGATCAGTTAGAAGAATGTAAGGGTGTAGATCAGTTAGAAGAATGTTAGGGTGTAGATCAGTTAGAAGAATGTTAGGGTGCAGATCAGTTAGAAGAATGTTAGGGTGCAGATCAGTTAGAAGAATGTTAGGGTGCAGATCAGTTAGAAGAATGTTAGGGTGTAGATCAGTTAGAAGAATGTTAGGGTGCAGATCAGTTAGAAGAATGTAAGGGTGTAGATCAGTTAGAAGAATGTTAGGGTGTAGATCAGTTAGAAGAATGTTAGGGTGCAGATCAGTTAGAAGAATGTTAGGGTGCAGATCAGTTAGAAGAATGTTAGGGTGCAGATCAGTTAGAAGAATGTTAGGGTGCAGATCAGTTAGAAGAATGTTAGGGCGCAGATCAGTTAGAAGAATGTTAGGGTGCAGATCAGTTAGAAGAATGTTAGGGCGCAGATCAGTTAGAAGAATGTTAGGGTGTAGATCAGTTAGAAGAATGTTAGGGTGCAGATCAGTTAGAAGAATGTTAGGGCGCAGATCAGTTAGAAGAATGTTAGGGTGCAGATCAGTTAGAAGAATGTTAGGGCGCAGATCAGTTAGAAGAATGTAAGGGTGTAGATCAGTTAGAAGAATGTTAGGGTGTAGATCAGTTAGAAGAATGTTAGGGTGCAGATCAGTTAGAAGAATGTTAGGGCGCAGATCAGTTAGAAGAATGTTAGGGTGTAGATCAGTTAGAAGAATGTTAGGGTGTAGATCAGTTAGAAGAATGTTAGGGTGCAGATCAGTTAGAAGAATGTTAGGGTGTAGATCAGTTAGAAGAATGTTAGGGTGCAGATCAGTTAGAAGAATGTTAGGGCGCAGATCAGTTAGAAGAATGTTAGGGTGCAGATCAGTTAGAAGAATGTTAGGGCGCAGATCAGTTAGAAGAATGTTAGGGTGCAGATCAGTTAGAAGAATGTTAGGATCAAGATCATGTTGAAGACTGTTGTGATGAAGATCATTTAGCAGAATGTTTGGATAAGGATCATGGATCAGAATGTTAGAATGAAGATCATGTAGAAGAATGTAAGGAAGTCTTGTAGAAGGAAGTTTTAATGACGATTATATAGAATAATGCTGGTATGAAGATCATTTAGCAGAAAGTGAGGATGAGGATCATGTAGTAAGGTAAGGTTTGTGATCATGGAGCAGAATGTTAGGTTGAAAAGCATGTATGGATTGTTAGGACGAAGATCATGATCTGGAAAGTGAGTATGGAGTTTGAAAACCTAATGAGATGGTTTATCTAAAAGGGCTAATCAGAAATAACATTTGAAATCAGTTAATGTAACAGAATGTTAGAATGAAGATCATAATGTCCTATTTTCTAGATCCTGGACTTGTCGTCAAACCAGATCAAGGTTCTTCCCCAGCTCATGCTCCACCCCCTAACATCCATAGAGATTCTGTACATGGAGAACAACAAGGTTGGAGAACAAGGACACAGAACTGTAGAAGTATTTGATCAGAAATAAATGACCTTTGGTGCTAACAGAGATGTTTCTTAATCCACTGGACTGTTCCTTTAAATTTCAGATCAAGCTGATGCCAGATGGTTGGTTCAACAAGAAGGAGGAGGTGCCCTATCTGTTCCTCTCAGCCAATCCCTGGGACTGCACCTGTTCCAATCTTTACCTACAAACATATATGGTTGATTTTGACTTAAATGTCTACATTCGGGATGGCGAAACGATCATGTCTGGTGCATTAGAGGTGGTGAGTGGAATGAGCAGGAAAACATCAGTGTGTAGACTCAGTAAAGACTCAGAAGTTCTTGGCTAACTCTGATGGTTTTTGTCCTAAGGTGTGTAGCTCTCCACCATGGCACGTGGGTAAACCTGTGATGAACCTGGAGGAGTCAGATCTGTGTTCTCCTCATCTTTCTACAGTCAGACCCAACACTGAATCTCCTACAACACAACCAAGACCCGCTGGGACGTCCGAGTCTCTCCCATCCATCCTGACATCAACACCAACAGATGAGATCCAGGAGGTCACTCCAACCAGCTTCACTGCTATAGTTAATGTTGTCAAAGCTGTGCTGCTCTGTGTTCTGTGGTTAATGTTGGGTGTTTCCTGGTACAGGAGGAGGAGCATACCTGAGGAGGAGGATAGTAGTGAGGGATATGAAACTGTTGACTGTTCTGTACATGCACAGATGGAGGAGATGCTACAGATGCACGAGCGCTCACCAGACTAGAGCCAGCGGTAGAAGGAATACTTCAGACTGATGAACTCTTGGTCCAATACACCTAGCTAGTATGCTGTCTGCTCATTATTCCCCATGATATTAAAGCTCTGATAAGAAAACAAAGAAACAAGCGTGGATTTGTCCCTACAGATGAAGTAACAGACTAAATGAGCTGGATCTCCTTCAGACGGATCCTGAGGTCCCAAAGTCAGCCCAGAGCTAAACGTGTGCTTTAGCTATGCTAGCTTCTCTGTGTAAACAGACGTTTCATGGAGGGAAAAGCATGACCTTAATGTTTACTGTGGTAGTTTAGGGGTTAAATTCATGTTAAAACATCCATGTGTTACATACATGTTAGTAGAAATATTTCTAGAAGATTCTAAAAGAATGAAACTCTTAAACAGGCTCAGCATTACACACACCCACCTTCATCTCAGCTGCTCTTTCTTACCTGTAGTCCTCCTGCTGCATTAGTGTCATTTCACCACCAGGGGGCGACACAGCGACAGAAATAACAGTCATCAGTGTGGTGGAGATTCAGCAGAGGTTATATGTTCCTCTATATAAGCGATAAAAATATTACATCAGAGATGATTGTAGAGAGGAGGCCCATGCATGCAGTAACAGCTGGAAAAGTACAGTAACAGCTGGGATTGTGGGATATGTAGTTCCTCCTCCTGCAAATAAAGATGTCTTGTACTGTTGCCCTTTCTCTCTTTTTTTAAAGTCCATTTTCTGCATCAAATCAGATGTTTACTAGTCACAAGACTCCTGGCTGGTTGACTTTATTTAAGGATTAGAAAAACTGATTTAGGGCTTTTTAAATGGAGGGTCTGGAACACTAATAAAAATAACATTTAATCAGACATAAGATATTTAAATCCATCTAATTTTAGAAACAACATTCATACATTCAAACCAAAAAAATGACTTAAAATCAGAAATAACCCTCTTAAATCCACTTACAATTAAAACAAAAGCTGTTATTTATAAATTAACTAGAAATTAAACACTAATATCCTCAAAAAATAAAATAAAAAAACATAATAAAGCTTCGTTACAAATATAATCCATCATAAATACACATGAAAATAAACATAACCTTCATAAATACACATGAAAATAAACATAACTTTCATAAATACACATGAAAATAAACATAACCTTCATAAATACACATGAAAATAAACATAACTTTCATAAATACACAAGAAAATAAAAATAACCTTCATAAATACACATGAAAATAAAAATAACCTTCATAAATTCACATGAAAATAAGAATAACCTTCATAAATACACATGAAAATAAACATAACCTTCATAAATTCACATGAAAATAAGAATAACCTTCATAAATTCACATGAAAATAAGAATAACCTTTATATATACACATGAAAATAAACATAACCTTCATAAATACACATGAAAATAAAAATAACCTTCATAAATACACATGAAAATAAACATAACCTTCATAAATACACATGAAAATAAACATAACCTTCATAAATACACATGAAAATAAACATAACCTTCATAAATACACATGAAAATAAACATAACCTTCATAAATACACATGAAAATAAGAATAACCTTCATAAATACACATGAAAATAAGAATAACCTACATAAATTCACATGAAAATAAAAATAACCTTCATAAATACACATGAAAATAAACATAACCTTCATAAATACACATGAAAATAAACATAACCTTCATAAATACACATGAAAATAAGAATAACCTTCATAAATACACATGAAAATAAGAATAACCTTCATAAATACACATGAAAATAAGAATAACCTTCATAAATACACATGAAAATAAACATAACCTTCATAAATTCACATGAAAATAAAAATAACCTTCATAAATACACATGAAAATAAACATAACCTTCATAAATACACATGAAAATAAACATAACCTTCATAAATACACATGAAAATAAGAATAACCTTCATAAATACACATGAAAATAAGAATAACCTTCATAAATACACATGAAAATAAGAATAACCTTCATAAATACACATGAAAATAAACATAACCTTCATAAATACACATGAAAATAAGAATAACCTTCATAAATACACATGAAAATAAACATAACCTTCATAAATACACATGAAAATAAACATAACCTTCATAAATACACATGAAAATAAACATAACCTTCATAAATACACATGAAAATAAGAATAACCTTCATAAATTCACATGAAAATAAACATAACCTTCATAAATACACATGAAAATAAACATAACCTTCATAAATTCACATGAAAATAAACATAACCTTCATAAATACACATGAAAATAAAAATAACCTTCATAAATTCACATGAAAATAAGAATAACCTTTATAAATACACATGAAAATAAACATAACCTTCATAAATTCACATGAAAATAAACATAACCTTCATAAATTCACATGAAAATAAGAATAACCTTCATAAATACACATGAAAATAAACATAACCTTCATAAATACACATGAAAATAAAATAACTTACATATATACACGTGAAAATAAAAATAAGCTTCACATGAAATCCATATTAAATAGACCAAAGGTACATAAATACATATGTGGAAATATTTGTCCTCTAGCTCAGATCCTGTCTGTCAAAGCTGTTAATCAGAGGATCATCTGTCTGACTAATCAGAAACAGTGAAATCTGCTGGAGCGCTGGTTTCTGTTCAGGGTTTTAGAACTTTTTATTGAACATGTAGGAGAAACAGGAAACTGCTTAAGAGAGATAAACATGAGGAGAAACATGAAGACAGCCAATGAGGAGCTGCGGTCTGATATCAGGAGACGACCAGCTGAACTAAAGAGTTTTTATCACTTCCTGTTTCAGTAACTGTCCATAAAGACTCTCTGTGATATTAAACCTCCTTCTCTTTCTTCATTTTCATTATTTCTCCTCAAAGACAGACACAAACGTGAGGTCCTCCTCAGGATGCAGCTCTTCTTCCTCCTCCTCTTCCTCCTGGATGAGGTCGCCATGGTTACAGGGGTACCTGGATGCCAGGACGGCAGAGACAAGGACCACCGAGTGTTGACGAACTGCAAGGGGGCCGGACTGAGCGACATCCCAGCAGGACTGGATCCCCTGATCAGGGTAACACAGACGGCCAAACATGACATTCCATCTGAAAGGGTTAATTGAAATATTTAAGAGAAAAAACAACAGAGAAAAATAGCTGTTAGACTTTAATGATCCAGTGCTATTAGAAATAAAAGTCATAGAATCATTTTTCATATTTGTGGAAACTGGAGCATCAAATCTGATTGAAATTGGAGTGAAGAAGAACAGAGCAGTGAGCAGAAAAGAACATGAAGCAGTTTCACTGCATTACTGAGGAGCAGAGCTCCAGCATACCAGCATACTGTAGGTGGTTTTACCTTCAGAGAGAGAACAGGCAACTACCTGAGGCCTCCAGCTCTAAGAGGCCCCAAGATATAGTCACTATAGGTGAGCATCAAACGAGCTACACGTCTGACATTCTTTTCAATGATAACATGATTGAGAGTAAGACCAAGAGTGAATACAAAAAGCATCAAATAGATTCAGTTAACTTAAATGAGTTAACTTAAACTTTAATAAGTTCCTGGGAGGAGCCCTGGCCCTGAGAGCAAAGTCCCCCCCCCCCCAAAGATGTCTTCAAATCAGTCTAATGAAAGTACGGCATATCCCTATAGACAGACTGGGACAAAGAACTGGTGGATTACTGTGGTACATTGGCATCAATAAACCGATACGTATGGGGATAGAATGTTGTATTAGCTATGATGACATCATCTTCAAAGGCAGAGGATAGAATGTTTTATTAGCTTAATGACATCATCTTCAGAGGCAGAGGATAGAATGTTTTATAAGCTTAATGACATCATCTTCAAAGGCAGACAATAGAATGTTTTATAAGCTTAATGACATCATCTTCAAAGGCAGAGAGGGAATGTTTTATTAGCTTAATGACATCATCTTCAAAGGCAGGGAATAGAATGTTTTATTAGCTTAATGACATCATCTTCAAAGGCAGAGGATAGAATGTTTTATTAGCTTAATGACATCATCTTCAGAGGCAGAGGATAGAATGTTTTATAAGCTTAATGACATCATCTTCAAAGGCAGACAATAGAATGTTTTATAAGCTTAATGACATCATCTTCAAAGGCAGAGGATAGAATGTTTTATTAGCTTAATGACATCATCTTCAAAGGCAGGGAATAGAATGTTTTATTAGCTTAATGACATCATCTTCAGAGGCAGAGGATAGAATGTTTTATAAGCTTAATGACATCATCTTCAAAGGCAGACAATAGAATGTTTTATAAGCTTAATGACATCATCTTCAAAGGCAGGGAATAGAATGTTTTATTAGCTTAATGACATCATCTTCAAAGGCAGAGGATAGAATGTTTTATAAGCTTAATGACATCATCTTCAAAGGCAGGGAATAGAATGTTTTATTAGCTTAATGACATCATCTTCAGAGGCAGAGGATAGAATGTCTTATAAGCTTAATGACATCATCTTCAAAGGCAGAGAATAGAATGTTTTATAAGCTTAATGACATCATCTTCAAAGGCAGAGAATAGAATGTTTTATAAACTTAATGACATCATCTTCAAAGGCAGAGAATAGAATGTTTTATTAGCTTAATGACATCATCTTCAAAGGCAGAGGATAGAATGTTTTATAAGCTTAATGACATCATCTTCAATGGCAGGGAATAGAATGTTTTATTAGCTTAATGACATCATCTTCAGAGGCAGAGGATAGAATGTTTTATAAGCTTAATGACATCATCTTCAAAGGCAGAGAATAGAATGTTTTATAAGCTTAATGACATCATCTTCAAAGGCAGGGAATAGAATGTTTTATTAGCTTAATGACATCATCTTCAGAGGCAGAGGATAGAATGTTTTATAAGCTTAATGACATCATCTTCAGAGGCAGAGGATAGAATGTTTTATAAGCTTAATGACATCATCTTCAGAGGCAGAGAATAATATGTTTTATTAGCTTAATGACATCATCTTCAAAGGCAGAGAATAGAATGTTTTATAAGCTTAATGACATCATCTTCAGAGGCAGAGGATAGAATGTTTTATAAGCTTAATGACATCATCTTCAAAGGCAGAGGATAGAATGTTTTATAAGCTTAATGACATCATCTTCAAAGGCAGACAATAGAATGTTTTATAAGCTTAATGACATCATCTTCAAAGGCAGAGGATAGAATGTTTTATTAGCTTAATGACATCATCTTCAAAGGCAGGGAATAGAATGTTTTATTAGCTTAATGACATCATCTTCAGAGGCAGAGGATAGAATGTTTTATAAGCTTAATGACATCATCTTCAAAGGCAGAGGATAGAATGTTTTATAAGCTTAATGACATCATCTTCAAAGGCAGGGAATAGAATGTTTTATTAGCTTAATGACATCATCTTCAGAGGCAGAGGATAGAATGTTTTATAAGCTTAATGACATCATCTTCAAAGGCAGACAATAGAATGTTTTATAAGCTTAATGACATCATCTTCAAAGGCAGAGGATAGAATGTTTTATAAGCTTAATGACATCATCTTCAAAGGCAGGGAATAGAATGTTTTATAAGCTTAATGACATCATCTTCAGAGGCAGAGGATAGAATGTTTTATAAGCTTAATGACATCATCTTCAAAGGCAGACAATAGAATGTTTTATAAGCTTAATGACATCATCTTCAAAGGCAGAGGATAGAATGTTTTATAAGCTTAATGACATCATCTTCAAAGGCATACAATAGAATGTTTTATAAGCTTAATGACATCATCTTCAAAGGCAGAGGATAGAATGTTTTATAAGCTTAATGACATCATCTTCAAAGGCAGACAATAGAATGTTTTATAAGCTTAATGACATCATCTTCAAAGGCAGACAATAGAATGTTTTATAAGCTTAATGACATCATCTTCAAAGGCAGAGGATAGAATGTTTTATTAGCTTAATGACATCATCTTCAAAGGCAGAGGATAGAATGTTTTATTAGCTTAATGACATCATCTTCAGAGGCAGAGGATAGAATGTTTTATAAGCTTAATGACATCATCTTCAAAGGCAGACAATAGAATGTTTTATAAGCTTAATGACATCATCTTCAAAGGCAGAGGATAGAATGTTTTATTAGCTTAATGACATCATCTTCAAAGGCAGAGAGGGAATGTTTTATTAGCTTAATGACATCATCTTCAAAGGCAGAGGATAGAATGTTTTATAAGCTTAATGACATCATCTTCAAAGGCAGACAATAGAATGTTTTATAAGCTTAATGACATCATCTTCAAAGGCAGAGGATAGAATGTTTTATTAGCTTAATGACATCATCTTCAAAGGCAGGGAATAGAATGTTTTATTAGCTTAATGACATCATCTTCAAAGGCAGAGGATAGAATGTTTTATTAGCTTAATGACATCATCTTCAGAGGCAGAGGATAGAATGTTTTATAAGCTTAATGACATCATCTTCAAAGGCAGACAATAGAATGTTTTATAAGCTTAATGACATCATCTTCAAAGGCAGAGGATAGAATGTTTTATTAGCTTAATGACATCATCTTCAAAGGCAGGGAATAGAATGTTTTATTAGCTTAATGACATCATCTTCAAAGGCAGAGAGGGAATGTTTTATTAGCTTTGATGACATCATCTTCAAAGGCAGAGAGGGAATGTTTTATTAGCTTTAATGACATCATCTTCAAAGGCAGAGAGGGAATGTTTTATTAGCTTTAATGACATCATCTTCAAAGGCAGAGAGGGAATGTTTTATTAGCTTTAATGACATCATCTTCAAAGGCAGAGAGGGAATGTTTTATTAGCTTTGATGACATCTTCAAAGGCAGAGAGGGAATAATTTATCAGCTTTGATGACATCATCTTCAAAGGCTAGAGGGAATGTTTTATAAAGTTGAATGACATCATCTTCAAAGGCAGAGAGGGAATGTTTTATTAAGTTTAATGACATCATCTTCAAAGGCAGAGAGGGAATGTTTTATTAGCTTTAATGACATCTGTTCAAAGGCAGAGAATAGAATGTCTTATAAGCTTAATGACATCATCTTCAAAGGCAGAGAATAGAATGTTTTATAAGCTTAATGACATCATCTTCAAAGGCAGAGGATAGAATGTTTTATAAGCTTAATGACATCATCTTCAAAGGCAGACAATAGAATGTTTTATAAGCTTAATGACATCATCTTCAAAGGCAGAGGATAGAATGTTTTATAAGCTTAATGACATCATCTTCAAAGGCAGACAATAGAATGTTTTATAAGCTTAATGACATCATCTTCAAAGGCAGAGGATAGAATGTTTTATTAGCTTAATGACATCATCTTCAAAGGCAGGGAATAGAATGTTTTATTAGCTTAATGACATCATCTTCAGAGGCAGAGGATAGAATGTTTTATAAGCTTAATGACATCATCTTCAAAGGCAGAGAATAGAATGTTTTATAAGCTTAATGACATCATCTTCAAAGGCAGGGAATAGAATGTTTTATTAGCTTAATGACATCATCTTCAAAGGCAGAGGATAGAATGTTTTATTAGCTTTAATGACATCATCTTCAAAGGCAGAGAGGGAATGTTTTATTAGCTTTAATGACATCATCTTCAAAGGCAGAGAGGGAATGTTCTTTTATTAGCATTAATGACATCTTCAAAGGCAGAGAGGGAATGTTTTATCAGCTTTGATGACATCATCTTCAAAGGCAGAGAGGGAATGTTTTATAAAGTTTAATGACATCAACTTCAAAGGCAGAGAGGGAATGTTTTATTAAGTTTAATGACATCATCTTCAAAGGCAGAGAGGGAATGTTTTATTAGCTTTAATGACATCTGTTCAAAGGCAGAGAGGGAATGTTTTATTAGCTTTAATGACATCATCTTCAAAGGCAGACAATAGAATGTTTTATAAGCTTAATGACATCATCTTCAAAGGCAGAGAATAGAATGTGTTATAAGCTTAATGACATCATCTTCAGAGGCAGAGGATAGAATGTTTTATAAGCTTAATGACATCATCTTCAAAGGCAGAGGATAGAATGTTTTATAACCTTAATGACATCATCTTCAAAGGCAGAGGATAGAATGTTTTATAAGCTTAATGACATCATCTTCAAAGGCAGAGGATAGAATGTTTTATAAGCTTAATGACATCATCTTCAAAGGCAGAGGACAGAATGTTTTATTAGCTTAATGACATCATCTTCAAAGGCAGAGAATAGAATGTTTTATAACCTTAATGACATCATCTTCAAAGGCAGAGGATAGAATGTTTTATAAGCTTAATGACATCATCTTCAAAGGCAGAGAATATAATGTTTTATAACCTTAATGATATCATATTTAAAGCTAGGAATGAATGTTGGTGAAGCTGGGGATGTTGGTTGTTTTTTTTCCCCTCCATGCCAACAATGTTTAGTCAACATAAGGAAGAGATTGTTAGTTTATATGTGTTCTAATAATGTTAGATAGATGAAGTGGGCTGAAATTACTAATCATTTGTCTGTTTTGGTTTGATGAAGGATGTGAGTTATCCATCACTAGGGCTGTCTGAGTGCTCATCCTTCTCTAAGAGCTGATAAAGTTCTTCTAACTACAGTATTTGGGGATTTAGATGTACCATTCTGGTTTATTCTATAGTTCTCTAGCATTTTCTGTGAGGAAGTCAGATGGTAGCAATGTTGAGGTTTTGGGCAGCAACAAATAAGAGCATGTTTAGATTTCATGCCACAATCCTACATTGGACTAAATGATAATGTCAGGACAATTTTTTGGAGTATTGAGTAAACAATGGCAGGAGTACGGAAACTGGTAACAGGATGAGCTGCACCCTGACTGGATGAGTGTCTGATAGGAGGAAATTCTGCTTCCTGTGTAGAGTGATAAGATGTCAGTGTGAAGGCAAGAACTGACACTTCTCCCTCTACTCTCTTCTTTAAGGTTCTTTTGTTCCCCAACAACCTGTTCTCCAGTCTGTCCTGGTCCTCCTTCACTGTCTTCACAGACCTATATGAGATTGACCTCACAGGAAACAAGGTGTCTCTAAGATCCAGACATGCATACTGTGAATATTTACTGAATAAATGAAGAGAATCCCGCTGGTATCAGACTCTGTGTTTGTTCAGGTTCCAGAGGTGACCCCCAGTGGTTCTCCACTCCTGCCCACTCTCAGTGTTCTCCGCCTGGGATCAAACCGTCTGACGTCCCTCTCTGACCACGCCTTCTCCGCCTGTCCCGCTCTGACTGAGCTCTACCTGGACAACAACACCATCGTCTCTCTGACTGACCAGACCTTCTCTGGACTGGACAGACTTCAGGTCAGGGAGCTAGCATGAGCTCTGAGGGTGGGAGGATACTGTGGACTAGCTTACTGGGGGTAAAGGCATGTAGCAGAATGTTAGGATAGAGGTCATGAAGAAGAATGTTAGGATGAGGATCATGAAGCAGAATGTTAGGATGGAGATCATGAAGTGGAATGTTAGGATGGAGATCATGAAGTGGAATGTTAGGATGGAGATCATGAAGTGGAATGTTAGGATAGAGGTCATAAAGAAGAATGTTAGGATGAGGATCATCAAGGAGAAAGTTTGCATGTTGATCATGTGGACACATTTTTTAGGTTGCAGATCATGCAGAATGTTAGAATAAATCATGTGTAGAGGAAAGTTGGGATAAAAATCATGAAGCAGAATGTTAGGAGGAAGACAATGTTGTTGAATGTCAGTATAAGGATCATGAAGGGAAATGTCAGAATAAAGATGATGTTGAAGAAAGCCCAGATGAAGATCATGTGGTAGAATGTTAGGATGTGTGTCACGTAGGGGAATGTTAAGGTGAAGATCATTTTGAAAAATGCTAAGATGTCCATCTTGAAGCAGGGAGTAAGGATGTAGAGCATGTAGAGGAAAAATTGGTATGTAGATCATGTAGCAGAATGTTAGGATGTAGATCATGTAGAGAAAAAATAAGGATGTAGATTATGTAGCAGCATGTTAGGATGTAGATCATGTAGCAGAATGTTAGGATGTAGATCTTTTAGCACAATGTTAGGATGTAGATCATGTAGCAGCATGTTTGAATGTCCATCACATACCAGAAAGTGAGGTGAAGAAGGCATAGAATAATGTTAGGATGAAGATCGTGTAGCAGAAGTTTAAGGGATGTTGATTATATAGCGCAATGTACCTATGTACATAACATGGCAGATCATTGGGATGAAGATCTTGTAGGAGAAATTTCTGGATGTAGATCCTATAGCAGAATGTTAGGAAGATGATCATGTAGCAGAAAGTTAGCATATACATCATAAAGCAGAAAATTAGGACCAAGATTATGCAGAGGTAATTTCAGGATGTACAGGATTTAGCAGAATGTTAGGATGTAACTCATGTAGTGGAATGTTAGGTTGAAGATCAAGAAGGAAATGTCAGGGAATATTAGGAAGAGGATCATGTAGCGGAATGTTAGAATGAATATCGTGCAGCAGAATGTCAGGATGTAGATAGTGTCACAGAATGTTAGGATGAGGATGATGAGGCCATACATTAGGATTTAAACCAGACAGTGAACATGAAGTTCATGTAGCAGAATTTTAGGATGAAGATCATGTTGAAGAAATTCTGGGATGTAGATCATGTAGTGGAATGTTAGGTTGAAGATCAATTAGGAAAAACTTAATATGTAGATCATGTAACAGAATGTTAGGATGTAGATCATGTAAGGGAATGTTAGGTTGAAGATCATTTAGGAAAAACTTAATATGTAGATCATGTAACAGAATGTTAGGATGTAGATCATGTAAGGGAATGTTAGGTTGAAGATCAATTAGGAAAAACTTAATATGTAGAGCATGTAGTGGAATGTTAGAATGTAGATCATGTAAGGGAATGTTAGGTTGAAGATCATTTAGGAAAAACTTAATATGTAGATCATGTAGTGGAATGTTAGAATGTAGATCATGTAAGGGAATGTTAGGTTGAAGATCATTTAGGAAAAACTTAATATGTAGATCATGTAACAGAATGTTAGGATGTAGATCATGTAAGGGAATGTTAGGTTGAAGATCAATTAGGAAAAACTTAATATGTAGAGCATGTAGTGGAATGTTAGAATGTAGATCATGTAGTGGAATGTTAGAATGAAAATTATGTAGAAGAATGTTAAGATGAAGATCATGTAGGGGAATGTTAGGATAAGGATCATGAGGCAGAAATTGGGTTTTAAGATCATGATGTCTTGTCTAGATCCTGGACTTGTCATCAAACCAGATCAAGGTTCTTCCCCAGCTCATGCTCCACCCCCTAACATCCATAGAGACTCTGTACATGGAGAACAACAAGGTTGGAGAACAAGGACACAGAACTGTAGAAGTATTTGATCAGAAATAAATGACCTTTGGTGCTAACAGAGATGTTTCTTAATCCACTGGACTGTTCCTTTAAATTTCAGATCAAGCTGATGCCAGATGGTTGGTTCAACAAGAAGGAGGAGGTGCCCTATCTGTTCCTCTCAGCCAATCCCTGGGACTGCACCTGTTCCAATCTTTACCTACAAACATATATGGTTGATTTTGACTTAAATGTCTACATTCGGGATGGCGAAACGATCATGTCTGGTGCATTAGAGGTGGTGAGTGGAATGAGCAGGAAAACATCAGTGTGTAGACTCAGTAAAGACTCAGAAGTTCTTGGCTAACTCTGATGGTTTTTGTCCTAAGGTGTGTAGCTCTCCACCATGGCACGTGGGTAAACCTGTGATGAACCTGGAGGAGTCAGATCTGTGTCCACCAGAGTGGGACGGAAGGGGAGACTTCTTACAGACAACCATACCTACTGCTGCTCCCACCACTGCTGTTACTCTTCCTCCTCCTCCGACCACTCTTCCTCCTGCTACTACTCCTCCTACTACTCCTGCTGCTACTCTTCCTCCTACTCCTCCTCCTCCTACTCCTGCTGCTACTCTTCCTCCTACTCCTCCTCCTACTACTCCTGCTGCTACTCTTCCTCCTCCTACTCCTCCTCCTACTCCTCCTCCTACTACTTCTGCTGCTACTCTTCCTCCTCCTACTCTTCCTCCTACTACTCCTGCTGCTACTCTTCCTCCTCCTACTCCTCCTCCTACTACTCCTGCTGCTACTCTTCCTCCTACTCCTCCTCCTCCTACTCCTGCTGAGACTTTGCCTGCTGTACTTGTGCCGACAGAAGGACTCTATACTGTCCACACAAGAGTTTTCACAGAGTTATTGTATGAAACCTACACCGGTCTCGTTGAGTGGGTGGATAATTCTGAGTCAGTGTTTCTGACTGATCCCACTCTTTCCACAGTTAGACCCACTACTGAATCCCCTGATGTAAAATCCACAGAGCAGCCAACACCTGCTAGAACAACCATAGGTTTCCCTTCCATCCTGACATCACCGACACCACAGGATACGACCTGGGCGGTCACGACAGCCACTGCTGCGCCATCTTCCACCAATTCAACCCCATCTCGGCGTAAAGTCAGCACCATGACAGGTGAACAGGTGTTCTGTTTTTGGCTTTTTGCAGGTTGCCTACTGCTGTGCATTGCATTGGCTTGCTGCATATTAATGACAGCCTGGAGGCTGATTACCTTGTACCAGAGGATCGGTGTGATGCAGGCGAGGAGAGGTGGTAGTGAGGGAATCCGGTTGTTAGTGCACAGCAGGAAGGAGGAAAAGGAAGTCACAGGAGAAGGAGGAGTGATGGCGTTGCACCGCTCTGTTCTGTATGTCGACAGAGACGGAGGAGACGCTTCAGAAAGGGAGGGAGCAAAGGAAGGAGAGCAAGGGACTGAACCAGTCCTGGTCACACTAGAGCCAACAGGAGCAGAAGGGGACAGAGGAAGGATGGAGGACAGAGGAGGGATGGGGGACAGAGGAGTGTACAGGAAGACCCTGTACCGTCTGATAAGGAAAGAGGAGGAGATAGACGGGTGGAGGGATGTAGCGGAGGAGTGCCGGGTCTCTGCAGAAGATGGAAGGAGTAGAAAGGGAGGGAAAGATGGCGATACGAGCAGAGAGAGGAGCGGAGGAGTTTCCAGAAAGCGCTTCAGTGTGATTCTAAGGGAGGAGCGGGAGGAGGCGGGGGCAGGGAGGGAGGAGCTGGACTGGGTGGTGGGAGGATGGGAGGTGAAACAAGGAGGGGAGGAAAGGGAGGAGCCGAGGAGCAGCTGGGGCGAGTGGCTGGCACATTATCTACCCACAATGCCTTGGGGAGTGACCATGCCTCCTGATGGTGAGGTCGCTCAGTGAGGTCATGGCCTTTCACACTGCACTTACTAAATATGGCGTCACGTTTGATATGAAGGCAGTGATTTGAGTGCAGAATTATACATGCTGGTACTTCAGTTAACCCTTCAGAGATCCCAGGGACTTTTGTGCCATTCAGTTTTGTTAAGCCATTTTGGCTGTGTTGAATGAATATAGCTCAATTTTGCCAGAGGATATTCATTTTTTTAAATATTTTTAGAATTGTCATCTCAGTTCAATAAATTAGTCTAAAATGGCTAAGCTACAAAAAAACCCCGACACATTTGTTCTTAAGGACCAAAAATGTCCCGTTGAAAACCACTGAAAATGACATTTTTGATCCTACATTTATCATAGCATAAACTAATGCATTCCTTTATATTAAGGTTTCATTTTGGACTACTAGCTTTCAGTTTTTATTATTTTTTATATTTGTCCACCAGATGGCACTACTTTATGAAGTGTCCTCCAGCGTGGAGGGCAAAAAATCCCCAACAACCTCTTATGCAGTGTTTTTTTTTTTATTATTGTTTTATGTGTAGGGCCACGTATTGCTCACATTTTTGGCTCCCTAGAGGGCAGAAATGTGAATTTTCTTTTTTCAAATTAAAAAGTTAACATTTTATGACACATGTGAACAGAGGCCTGACTATTGAGTATGGATCATCTTCTGATAGTCCTGTTTATTCTTCTATATTTTTAAAGATAACAGACACAATTGACAGTAAAGTTAGTGAAACTGATCCACTTAAATGCTTAAAAATGGAACACTTCACATGTTACACACAAATACTTTCAACTAAAATCACCAAATAAAGAAGCTTGATGAATTAACATCTGTATTTCTTTATTTGTCTGTGGTGTCAAACTCTCCATGGTCAGTTTATCATCCTCCAAACATTTCTCTGTTGAGCTTATTTAATGTCTAAAAGGCCACAAAGTCTGGATCAGACTGTTAAATCTCTCCTTAATATAAACACTGCAGGAGTCATGTGAAACCACACGGATGCTCTCTTATACATCTCAAACTGTAGCCTTCAATGCTTTATTTACCCATACCTTAAAGTCCTAGTTATACCCTTCAGTCTATGAGAAACCACACGGATGCTCTCCTATACATCTGAAACTGTAGCCTTCTATGCTTTATTTACCCACACCTTAAAGTCGGAGTTATACCCTTCAGTCCACGAGAAACCAAACGGATGCTTTCTTATACATCTCAAACTGTAGCGTTCAATGCTTTATTTACCCGTACCTTAAAGTCCTAGTTATACCCTTCAGTCCAAGAGAAACCACACGGATGCTTTCTTATACATCTGAAACTTTAGCCTTCAATGCTTTATTTACTCACACATTAAAGTCATAGTTATAAATTCATTTCATTTTGTACTGTCTGATATATCCTGATCTATGGGAAACATTGTTTAGAAGAGTTCAGGATCCTGGTCATGATTTAATCTATATGGATGATAGTACTTGAAAGATATATACTCTTGAGAATGTCTTTGCTTCATCTGACTATCTCTTTAAAGACCAGATTAGTCTTTTTAAAGTCGTAGTTCTACCCTTTAGTCCATGTGAAACCAGACGGATGCTCTCTTATACATCTCCAGCTTAAGGCTTCAGAGCTTTTTTTGGTGCTGACATTATGTTTAAACCAATGATTACGTTACAAAGAGGTGGTGATGCTGAGGAAAGTCCTCAAATAAAAATGCACCAAACTCATAAATCCCCAAATGCCATTTTTTTTTTATTGTCTTTTGAATTCTTCCAACAGAGAAAAAATAAAGTCAGAGAAAATCATCGATGATTACTGAGAACAATTTCAGCAGATTTCTGACAAAGTGTGGCTCTCGTTCAAGGGGTCATTAAATCTCTGATTCACAGATTTGGTCATAATATCAGATTTTAGATTAATTTTCTATACTCCATTTTCCTCAGATTGAACACCCTGTTACAGAAACTGATACCTACAGACCAGGCAGCCTCAGCTGCTAGATTCAGGACTGCTTTAGTTTACATTATAGATCCCTGTAGCCCTGTCTGTAGCTCTGTGGAGTCTCCACTGTGGTCCTCATTACTGCTAACAGCAGCTGTGTGGTCTCACAGTGGTCTAACGGTTCTAACATTAAAAACCAGTGAAGACTGTCCTTATGGCTTTTTAAAAACAGGTTCAGATCTCTGAATTGTCTCTTTTCTTTTGCTACTGCTCCAATCATTGCTGATCATTAATAACCCACCACCAAACCTGATTACTGATATAAAGAGAGGAAATCAACTATGGAGAAGTTTCCTGACTTAAGTTCCTTTTCTACGGAAAAAAGTCAGAGGTTTTATGGTTCCAGTGAGAACCAAAGGGATCCAAACAAAGCAGAGGATTTCATCCCACTTTCTGGATCAGGACCAAGCCAAAGTTAGGATTCATATGGTCAGTCAGGAGCCTGTAGGTCAGACGGAGTGTCCGTGTTAAGAACCTGAAAGACAATGAGAGTGATTAGGTTTGACTTCAAACCAGCATCTGGAACGGCAAAAAAACTCTTTTTAAACTGGTTATTAAAAAAAAATTAAAGGAAAAGAAAAATAATCCTCACTTCTGAGAGGGATTTTCAAAATAAAAGTGATGTAAAAGAAAACTTAATACATTAGATTACAAAGCCAGAAAGGATTAGGAATAAGTATGACAGGGACGGGGCAACAAAATGATGTTTAATGGAGTGGCCCTTAAAACAGTCATGATTCTGTACTGAAATCACTGCATGGGCTTAGGAACATTGTAGAAATCATCTGTCAAAACAGTTGGCCGTGCCATCCACAAAATGACAGTTACAGCTGGATGATGGAGAGAAGACGGCATATGTGAACAGGATCCAGAAACACCACCGTCTTCTCTGGACCAAAGCTCATTTAACATGGACTGAGGAAACATGGAAAACTGTTCTGTGGTCAGAGGAAACATGGAAAACTGTTCTGTGGTCAGAGGAAACATGGAAAACTGTTCTGTGGTCAGGGGAAACCACAGACGCCGTGTCCTGTGGACTAAAGAGCAGAGGGAGCATCCAGCTTGTTCTCCTGGCTCAGGTCTAAAGCCTGCATCTCTGATGGTATGGGGTTGCATCAGTGCCGATGGCGTGGGCAACTCTAACATCTATCAATGCTGAGAAGTAGAGAGAGCTGAAGAATCCTGGATTGACATGTTAGCTCGCCTTATGGAGCTTTGTTTTACAGGTAGATAAAATATTAGTAGCATCATTTTTGTCCACTCCACATATGCACACTGAGCTTCTTCTTCTTTTGTTCCCTACTCTTCACAGTGGTAAAACCTCATGATAGAGATGGTTGATGATGATGGCGGCTGCCTGTTTCAGAGGTCTAAAGAAACATCAGTCAGAGGTTAGAGTCCACTCAGAGCGATCTGACTGTATTCCATGTGATGTCTCACCTAACTAGTCCAGGACATGGAGATATACGCCGTGGCTCCATCATCCTTAGAACTGGAGGATCTGCGTCTGCGGCCACCTTTCTTCGTACAGTTCTGAAAGTTGGAGACAAAGAAAGATCACGTCAGAGATTAGGAGACCAAAACAGATTCAGGGATTCTTAAATTTGTTCTTTTTAATCCCTCATTTGGTCGACATTGTAAAAGTGAGCAGACCGTGCTCCTCTACCTAACCTTTACAAGACCACTTCACCAAGAAAAACCCTGTCATTGCACTTCATAATCAGGGCTCAGCTGATTATCAGCCTGGCCTGTTTTAGGATCAAAATTCAGCATTAAGATATCTGTGTCAGCCTTTAATTTCCTTGATCAATGATTAAATTAACTGATTTTGTTCTCTGTAGTCTCCCTAAAGTCCAACAAAACAACATCTGATTGGCTAGATGTCATACAAGCATCAAACACCTTTAGTAAACAGTTATGATATCTTTTCACCTGTTGTAAATCTAACGTTGAGATTACTTGGAGAAAATGCAGAGCATTAAAGTCTCCTGTACATAACGTTGAGTTATGTCCATTATTGCATCTATTAACCCCTTTTTGTCCATTTTAACCACAGTTAATCCATTTTTGCCAGTTTATATCATTTTTTTCATCCCATTCCACCTAATTTCCACCAATTCTTTTGCACTTTAAAGCCATTTCAGCCACTTTTTATTCCCATTTTTACCACTTTTTGTGCCAATTTTTGCAACTTTAACCCATTTTTGATTATTTTTTGCCACTTTCATCTAATTTTTGCCACTTTCAACCCATTTATGTTCTTTAAAAATCCAGTTTCACCACCTTTTCAACATTTTTTGCCATACTAACCAATTTTAGCCATTTTTAACCCATTTAAATGATGTTTTTAACAACAGTGTTTTCATCTGAAGAGGGCTAAATGAATAAATAAGGATATTTGTTTCTTTGATAAGAGTGGGTATCAGCCAGGTTAAATATAAAATATTACCATAACCTCACAATGGACCATGGTTTTGCTGACCTCCATGGTCCCCCAGTCTGGCTGGGTCCCAGAAACCTTCCTCTTTATCCCTGTTGATAGGCGTCCTTGTCTCCACATGACTATTCTAGAATGTTCCTGGCTGTTCAGCCACCTTCAGGTGCAGTGGGGGTCCCCGGTCTCTGGCACCTTTATTTTGGGGGTCCTGCTCTAATCAACCCCAATGAGGAACAGACAGCTTTACACAGGCTTTCATGTTTTAGGTTTGGTTATTTAATAAAGGTCCATTCTGATTGGCCGAGCCAGTCCACACATCTCCATGGCTCTCCGATAAAGACAGAGGAAGTCTACCAAGCATTAGGGAGTGTGTGTGTGTGGGGGTGCACTCGTTTTTATTACTTGGTGGGGCCATACCACCGGTAGCCCACCAACGGTATGGGGCCATGAATCCTTGTGGGGCCAAAATGCTGGGCCCCAGACCGTTTACTGCTTGAAACTGGCTCTGGAGCCTTCCCTGATGCTCCTCATGCTTTTTTCTAACTTGGCCCACAAAGTGACAAAAACTGGAAATGTGTGTGTGAAGTGTGTTTGCTCTCTGGCCCCCTAGAGGTTTTTTGATGCCACTGCAGCCACACACACACTTCCTGAAGTGTGCGTGATATTAGCCAATGAGACGCCTTGAACATTAAGTGTCATAGTCTCGCGGGATTTTACAGGATTTGTTTGAGAGCTGAAATGCTGTTATCACATCACAGAGCGATGCTGTACCAACTGAAGAATTTCTCAAATTAAGTAGGTAAGTTTGTTTCCAGTTTTATACTATTTTTAATTTACATGTTTTTGACTATATAGAGTTTTGTGGGACTACAAGAAACAAACTATTACAACATTACTATTACTACAAACTGTGCCATTTGATATAGACGCTTATGTTAGCGCTAGAATTAGCAATAGGTTGCTAGTTTTTATTTTATTTCTAAATTAACTTAAATAACGTTTTTAATTTATTACATTAAACAGATGAATATCTGCATATAGAAAGCATTGTTCCCAGGATACCAATATGAAAGACCGTTTCTGTTATCTTAAGCTAGTTAGCTGCTAACCATTAGCTTTGGAGACGGTAGCGTATGTGCTCGGCGGATATGCGTCATCCGGCTGATGACGCATATCCGGCTGAGCACATGGCTAATTAACCCGGTGAATATTCATGAGATGGCCGAGCTGGGAGACGGTGGAAGAGTCGATTGCAATACATGAAGTGCGGAGTTTCAACTTGCCGTCTTACGTGAACAGATGTCTGATAAGGTATTTGATAAACGTGTTGTTGCCGATTTCTACGGAAACGCTCATCTCGTACTTTACTATAGAAGGTGATGTACGGTAGAAACTGTTGTGCTAAGAGCGATCGTCCAGGGTTCAACGCAGGCTTAAAGGGGCATCCGATCACACGTAGCGTCATGTTTTAGTGGTCAAAAACTTCACATACAGCCAGATAAATCATTGTAAAACAAGCTCTGTGCTTCGGTTTACGTTATATGCGACGCGGAAGGCACGGGCCCGGTCAGGGAGCTATCTGTCGCCCGGGGCCCGGCCCGGGCCTCGTCAGAGAAGCTACCTGGGGCGAGAGGCTCGGGCCCGGTCAGGGAGCTACCTGTCGCCCGGGGCCCGGCGCGGGCCTGGTCAGGTAAGCTAACTGTGGTCCTGTTGTGCCAATGTAGTAAGGTAGTCGTTTTGTCAGTGGTGTTTTATTAAAGAGCACAAAAGTTATCTGAGTTTTGACTGCTCTTGGGGATATTTTTCATCGACTACTGTAACGTACGATCTTCCGGAAGTTGTCTCCACACTTTCAAAACAATAAAAACGTGAGAAATTGACCTAGACGTAAGACAGGGAACACATCCAAACAAAAGCTTGTAAACAATTATACTTTTTAGAGGCACTATTTGGAAGCTACGTTTAAGACTCTGTCATTATCGTTGGTAAGAATTTTTTAATCTGCATATTCAGAGCATACAAATTATTTCAGACCTCATTTTTGAGCTTGCTATAAAGTGTTTCCCCCCTCCAGAATGCTCAAATCATGAACAACATTCATAAGATTTATTTTGTGCTCATTTCTGACCAAGCCTGATAATATTGGTTTGAACAGGTTAGCTCACTTCTATCCTGAGTTACAGGGGCATACAAATTATTTCAGACCTCATTTTTGAGCCTGCTCTAAAGTGTATCCCTCATTGCATTATAAATTGCATCAAGGTAATTGTTTTTATTACAAGGGTAATAAAAATACACAATCAATATCCAAGGGTTGGTTTAGCCAGGTCTTATTATGCAAAGAAACATTGGTATTGACAAATAACGTTTGATAATGCTGGATTCAGGTTATTATGAATTCCATTTCAAGTGAATAATGCAACCTCAATGGTGCGACCAGTGTGCTAAGATGGAGCGGTGATGTTCTGTTTTTTTGCTCTGAATATGCAGATTAAGAAATTCTTACAAATGGTGATGACAGAGTCTTAAACTTAGCTTCCAAATAGTGTCTCTAAAAATTATAATTGTTTACAAGCTTTTGTTTGGATGTTTTACCCGTCTTACGTCTAGGTCAATTTCTCACATTTTTCTTGGATATGTGCTATTGTTTTGAAAGTGTGGAGACAACTTCTGGAAGATCGTACGTTACAGTAGTCGATGAAAAAGTATCACCAAGAGCAGTCAAAACTCAGTGTATGACCATGGCACGAAGAGACATAAAGCATTACATGAACACTACTACGTTCTAAGATCCGTTTTTAATGGTGCTTCACAGTGTAATAATGTACGACAGTTTGGCAACCTTAAGAATTTCAAAGAAGAAAGTCATTTATTTTGATAGATATGTTTTGTGCTCTTTAACAAAACATCACTGACAAAACGACAACACTTAAAAGAGACATACAACAATCTTCATGATAGTATTTTTCCATTCAGTAGTGTGAAATCCCAGCCTTGTAGCACTCTACTTCCTCTCTGTGAAGACGTGCGCGCTCCCGCAGACAGGGGAACACTTTCTATCAGGGATAACTACCTTTGCACAACACTGGGCCTGGTCAGGTAAGCTAACTGTGGTCTGAGGCTTGGGCTTGGTCAGGGAAAGTGTTGCGGTAGGCTCGGTTAGCTCAGGTAAGCTTTCTGGGGTCCGGGCCACCCCCTAAAGTGTAACAAGCGTTGAGTAATAGTCAACCGATGTCATTATTCAGGGTTAACGATCTGTGTGAGTCACAAAAATTGAAGCATGAATCCAAGATAGCGATATTCGCACCACATGCTATGTTCTCATAATTGAGAAAATAAATAATGACGTGCAAAGCTACAGTTCCACGAATATCATAAACCTTGGGACATAAATGTGTTCTTGTAATTACAAAATTAGTTAATGAGCAATGTGTTTTCTCATGCTGCACAGCTGTTTAATGATATTAAAATATTTTCACAGAGCCATGATGTCCAAAAGGAAGGCCAGGATAAAGCCTGTTGAAGATGCAATCTCATACATTCTGTCAGCGAGAGACAAGCCATGGTTTGCAGAGAGATTTATCAATAATATCAAAGGTATGATCTGAAGTCCTTTTGGTAGCTGCAAATGACAGCAACAGATTTTTAAATACCATTCATTAACACTCTTCATTTGGAATGAAGAAGGATTCAGGCTACTTTTCAGAAGATATCTTATAGAAATTACTGGCTTTAATCTGCTGTCTTGTTAAAATCCAATGCGTTTAGGTATAGGCATGTATAAATGAGCCTGATTTCCATCAGAGAAGTTTCAGGTACACATTGGTAAAATCAAATATAGAAATGTAAAGTTATTCATTTTATTTTGCTGTGTATAGTGTCCAGCACATTCAAGTACCATTAAGGTAAGTGCTGGACCAATAGAAGACTGTAATGAAAATGTGAAAGGTCTGAACACTGTGCAACTGTTTGGCATATTCAGAAGTGACATTTTAAGTTAATGCATAGAAGTAGTTATACAAACGGAGAACCAGAATACAGGCTTGTAGGTCATGTGGTCATCACATGATGGTCCCTGTTAAACAGAAAACCCTCGTATTTAAAAAGTCATGTCACATTCTAAACATTTTTAGAAAGAAAACTATTCAGAGAAGATGCTCACAGAACAAAAGTACATCATTAGACCTGTGACAATCATGAATTCAATCTGGCCAATAACTAGATAAAGTCATCTCTTTGTTTGAGATAGTATGTCCCCAGAGCATTTAGGAAATTAAATCCAGCTCACAGGTCTTCCCAAAGGAGGGGGGTGGCATATTAATCTGGGGTCAGTTCATGGGAGCTACAGTGTACAGACTTTTTTCATGCTGTATGAGAAAGGTTAAAGCAACTTGGTGTGACTTTTACTTAAGTTTATTTAATTCTGTGTTATTATAGGAAGAGGAGTGTTTGCTACCAACAGCAAGGTTCTTTTGTGTTGGAGTACAGAGGTGAATTCATATCAGCAGAAGAATGCCAGTCAAGGAACTACTCAGAGACACAGAGTGCATTTCTGTATGAGTTTGATTGGAAGAAAAGCCAGTGGTGTATGAGATGTATTTTTAGTAGCAATAAGGGTGTTCTTGTTTAGACCTGGAACGTGTTTAAATATTTGATAAATGAATGAGTAAAATATTAGACTTAATGTACTTTAAACCTCAAGTGGCTCTTCTAATAAAACTGTGAAGATATATTTTATAAAGTTTATATTTATTTGATGTATTGTTTTTGTTTATCTTTAGTATTGATGCATCCAAGGAAGACGGCTCCCTTGGAAGATTAGTGAATGACAACCACAAATATCCGAACTGCATCATGAAAAAAGTTATAGTAAACAACAGGCCACATTTGTGTCTGTTTGCTGTGAGGAACATAGAAGTAGGAATGGAACTTGATTACAACTATGGTGATTCAAAATGGCCATGGCGTCAAAAGGTGAGCTTGTTAGATCATGCATTGGTTACACTACATAATTTTTAAAGATGTTAGTTTCCCTTCACACAACGTTATGTCTCTTAAATGAGAATCTTTGAGTCATAGTAAAACCAGTGTCCAAAGTATATTTTTCTAAGAAAAAATAGTGACATGGGAAGTTCCTTTCATTCACGCTTTCATTCAAATTAATGAAACTGTCTACACAAGGTTGAAACCAGCACTTGAAAAGTGGTGTGTTGGTGCAGAGGGATCTGCTTTCCAAACTTAAAAATATTCCAATCTTCTATGTCATTTTCTGCATTATTATTACATAGAAATGGATCATAAAGTCAGGTGTCTTTGAGGACATGGATAGTAGTTACACATAGTAGTAGAGTAGTAACATGATGTTTCAAAGGCAGTTTTTATGTGAGGAAAATTTTGTGACCTGTAAGATTGTCCAGACTCATGATTCCTGTCAGAGCTCACTGTCTTCTTGTTTTATGTCTAAACACCAGGTGACATCTAAGCAGGCTCCAGCACCAGAAGAAGAGATGGCTGCGCTTCCTGTTAATCTGTCTTCCTGTGTTTATGATGATGATAAGAATGCTGCTGCTGCTGATGGACCAAAGGTAATGGAAAGAATGAATGTGGTTGAGTTCTTTACAGGGTGCACTATTAACTTGACAGACTAGTCTCTGTTTGATCTCCATTTGGTCAGCTAACTTGTTTCACACACACACGTTTCAGATCATGTCTTCATGGGGCCCTGTATGGTACTCTTCCTACAAAAGGTTTTTCCAACTTTTCTCTTCCACACACACAAGTTTCAGTTCGTGTCCTTATGGGGCCCTCCGTATGGACCCCTCTTTAAGTGATTGTTAACCTATAGGACAACACTTCTCAGCATCCAAACTGAAGTATTTATAATACAAATAATGCACTTTCTGAGCCGCTGCATGATGAAGAAAATATTTTGGAGTGAGACCCCTTTTAAGGCCTCTTTTAAGATGTCAAGATAGAAGAACTTCTTAGACTGACCCTCATGGGGTACTATATTAAAATATCTTTGTGCCCTGTAAGATTGTCCAGACTCATGATTCCTGTCAGAGCTCACTGTCTTCTTGTTTTATGTCTAAACACCAGGTGACATCCAAGCAGGCTCCAGCACCAGAAGAAGAGATGGCTGCACTTCCTGTTAATCTGTCTTCCTGTGTTTATGATGATGATGAGAATGCTGCTGCTGCTGCTGATGGACCAAAGGTAATGGAAAGAATGAATGTGATTGAGTTTTTTACAGGGTGCACTATTAACTTGACAGACTAGTCTCTGTTTGATCTCCATTTGGTCAGCTAACTTGTTTCACACACACACGTTTCAGATCATGTCTTCATGGGGCCCTGTATGGTACTCTTCCTACAAAGGTTTTTCCAACTTTTCTCTTCCACACACAAGTTTCAGTTCGTGTCCTTATGGGGCCCTCCGTATGGACCCCTCTTTAAGTGATTGTTAACCTATAGGACAACACTTCACAGCATCCAAACTGAAGTATTTATAATGCAAATAATGCACTTTCTGAGCCGCTGCATGATGAAGATAATATTTTGGTGTGAGATCCCGTTTTAGGCCTCTTTTAAGATGTCAAGATAGGAGACTTCTTAGACTGACCTTCATGGGGCACCAGATTAAAATATCTGTGACCTGTAAGATTGTCCAGACTCATGGTTCCTGTCAGAGCTCACTGTCTTCTTGTTTTATGTCTAAACACCAGGTGACATCTAAGCAGGCTCCAGCACCAGAAGAAGAGATGGCTGCACTTCCTGTTAATCTGTCTCCCTGTGTTTATGATGATGATGAGAATGCTGCTGCTGCTGATGGACCAAAGGTAATGGAAAGAATGAATGTGGTTGAGTTCTTTACAGGGTGCACTATTAACTTGACAGACTAGTCTCTATTTGATCTCCATTTGGTCAGCTTACTTGTTTCACACACACAAGTTTTAGTTCGTGTCCTTATGGGGCCCTCCGTATGGACCCCTCTTTAAGTGATTGTTAACCTATAGGACAACACTTCACAGCATCCAAACTGAAGTATTTATAATACAAATAATGCACTTTCTGAGCCACTGCATGATGAAGAAAATATTTTGAAGTGAGACCCCTTTTTAGGCCTCTTTTAAGATGTCAAGATAGAAGAAATTCTTAGACTGACCCTCATGGGGCACTAGATTAAAATATCTGTGACCTGTAAGATTGTCCAGACTCATGGTTCCTGTCAGAGCTCACTGTCTTCTTGTTTTATGTCCAAACACCAGGTGACATCCAAGCAGGCTCCAGCAACAGAAGAAGAGATGGCTGCACTTCCTGTTAATCTGTCTTCCTGTGTTTATGATGATGATAAGAATGCTGCTGCTGCTGATGGACCAAAGGTAATGGAAAGAATGAATGTGGTTGAGTTCTTTACAGGGTGCACTATTAACTCAACAGAATAGTTTCTATTTGATCTCCATTTGGTCAGCTAACTTGTTTCACACACACACAAGTTTCAGATCATGTCTTCATGGGGCCCTGTATGGTACTCTTCCTACAAAAGGTTTTTCCAACTTTTCTCTTCCACACACACAAGTTTCAGTTCGTGTCCTTATGGGGCCCTCCGTATGGACCGCTCTTTAAGTGATTGTTAACCTATAGGACAACACTTCACAGCATCCAAACTGAAGTATCTACAATAAAAATAATGCACTTTCTGAGCCGCTGCATGATGAAGATAATATTTTGGTGTGAGATCCCGTTTTAGGCCTCTTTTAAGATGTCAAGATAGGGAGACTTCTTAGACTGACCCTCATGGGGCACTAGATTAAAATGTCTTTGTGCCCTGTAAGATTGTCCAGACTCATGGTTCCTGTCAGAGCTCACTGTCTTCTTGTTTTATGTCTAAACACCAGGTGACATCCAAGCAGGCTCCAGCACCAGAAGAAGAGATGGCTGCGCTTCCTGTTAATCTGTCTTCCTGTGTTTATGATGATGATGAGAATGCTGCTGCTGCTGATGGACCAAAGGTAATGGAAAGAATGAATGTGATTGAGTTTTTTACAGGGTGCACTATTAACTTGACAGACTAGTCTCTGTTTGATCTCCATTTGGTCAGCCTACTTGTTTCACACACACGTTTCAGATCATGTCTTCATGGGGCCCTGTATGGTACTCTTCCTACAAAAGGTTTTTCCAACTTTTCTCTTCCACACACACAAGTTTCAGTTCGTGTCCTTATGGGGCCCTCCGTATGGACCCCTCTTTAAGTGATTGTTAACCTATAGGACAACACTTCACAGCATCCAAACTGAAGTATCTACAATACAAATAATGCACTTTCTTAGCCGCTGCATGATGAAGAAAATATTTTGAAGTGAGACCCCTTTTAGGCTTCTTTTAAGATGTCAAGATAGGAGACTTCTTAGACTGACCCTTCTGGGGCCCATTATGTGGATCTTTCTTTATGTGATTTTTTTTTCTCAATGGGTGACACCTTTCACTTCTAAAGTTACCATAAGTTTTCCCTGTACTTATTTTACACTTTCTAAACTGCTGTATGATGAGGAAAACTTTTTGGAAAATGAACTGTGCAGCCTCTTTTCTTATGTTGTGAGTTTGAGACTCCTAGAAAAATAGTTGTACTTGGCCAACAGTTTTATGCTTATCAGAATAGTGTCATCACATATGCAAAATTTTCTTTCTCTTGAATATTTTTACCTCCAGGAATATACCACGCTTTTTGTTGATACTGAGGACTGTTGTGCTAAAGGACTGTGCCACTTATGCACTTTTCAACTTGTTAAAAGGAGCCAAATCCACACCTTTTAATTCGAACAGCATGTGTGCCTTCATGTGAAGAAAAACAGGCTTTTTCTTATTACCTGAGCCTCATTGCAAATAATGGCTTAATCATGAGCGCTGGTGCTAACAGCCCAGCACAGTTAGAGTGAAACATGTACAGTCTGCTTGTGGTAACTGCACCACAGTGTTTATAAGATATGTTATGCTCAACCTCCCTGATTAATTTTTCTTTAATGATGTTTAGGAATTTACTATCAGAGGGTCATCCCTGGTGGATTATTCTGACACTGATGAAACCGATGAGGATTGTTTAAATGACCAGCCATTGGGTCCACACTGTGATGAAGTTGTTCCAAAGTTGAGAAGGACAAAAGCATTCTGGTATGCCCCGACACTTTAAACACCAATAATTTATTGATTGGTCGATAATCTTTATCTTTAATTGATTTTGATAAATGCAAACTAAAATGTATAACCATTCCATAACATAACACTCTCTGCAGATGAAAAAAGTTCCAGATTTTTCTGATGATCTCTACGATTCAAGTGACGACAGTACAGAGGGCCCTTCAGCTCAGTCCAAGTCTGAGATGGCTTTACAAAGGGTGAGTAGAGACTGTTACCATCCTGAAAGCCTCTCTGTTGTTGCTCTGTATTATCACTTAAAGCTTAACACCTTCCAAACTGAATACCTCTTTTACTAACTACTCTGTGAGACATACATATCGTTGCCTTCTTAAAATAATGGCCTAAGTCAATTTTTCAAGTTTTTCAGGAGACACAAAAACTGCACCATTTGTTGAATATATGATATTTTTTTTATTCTTTCTCTCAACAAGGTCATGACAACAGATGACTTTTGACCAACTAAAAACAATGTTTGTCAATTGTAACATAAGAAAAATAAATGACTTGGGCAAATTTTTGAACATGCCTCTGTGACTTAGGCAATTGAACACATCAATTCTGTCCGCAATAAAGCAGAACAGCAAAACAGCATAACACACTTTTTAAAGTCCTAGAGTCTGTAGGAAGAGTGGAGAGGACCAGAATCCACGTTGTTTGAAGTCCAGTGTGAAGTTTCCACAGTCAGTGATGATTTGGGCTAGAGGTGGGAGAAATAATTGATTCTTAGATGCATCGTGATGCGGAGGGGAAAGATTCTGAATCATTTTATGAATGTCTAATAATCAATAATCATTAGTAATTTCAATATTTAATACTGCGGAATAGCAGGAACAAAAAGGTGGAACTCTGACACACAGTGTGTAACAGCAAGTTTTAGATTACCAACTGTTCATCTCTGAAAAAAGACATTTTTATGTCTGTAATTTCAGAAATGTTACAAGGAAATGATGTTACTACCTTTCGTTCAGTGCAATTGTAAATTTCCAGTTTACACATGTCTTCCATTTGAAGATAGTGGACATTTAATTTATCTCTATTTTTGTAAATACAAATGTAATGTTTTTGTTATGTTTTACACAGTGAGGACAACAGAAATGTAAGAAAACCCAAGTGCAGCTAAATGCATCAATAATCGATTACAAATTAAATCGTAGCCCTATGAATCCTAATCGAATCGTGAGCTGCCTAAAGATTCCCACCTCTAGTTTGGGCTGCCATGGCATCTGCTGGTGTTGGTCCACTGTGTTTTCTGAAGTCTACAGTCAGCGCAGCCATCTACCAGGACATTTTAGAGACCTTCATGCTTTCTTCTGCTGACAAGCTTTATGGAGATGCTGATTTCATTCTCCAGCAGGACTTGGCACCTGCCCACACAGCCAACGGTACCAAAAGCTGGTTCAATGACCATGGTGTTACTGTGCTTGATTGGCCAGCAAACTGGCCTGACCTGAACCCCAGAGGCATATGTAATAAGGTTTTAGCCTTATTCCAGCGTCTCCTACCAAAGAGGAAAAACATTTTAACTCTTTGCGGTATACGGTCACAAATGGGTGATCATTCTGAAAAAAATTCATTTTACTGTGTGCAGACACTGCACAACAGGCATACTATATTACCAGTCAAGTGGTGATACGATTTCTAATATTATGTTAAAGTTACATTCTGATTAAATTATTTAAAAAAACATTTAAAATGTCAATCCTTGGTAATTAGTAATAAAAAATCATTTCAAGCAGTTAGACTGTAATGTGGAAAAAAAATAGACAAAAACTGGATTTCCACTTTCTACTCTTGGTCCAAAATAGCTAGGTATAATAGCTTAGTTCATGCGCATCATTTAGCAAGCTTTAGGTAGCATTATTTAGCTAGCTATTTTGTTGACTAAAATGCTGACTAAAAAGACTAAATAACTATGCCAAATACAGCTTAGCCAGTATTATGGTAAACCTCATCACTTACCAATAGGGGATGAGCCTTAAACCATGGCAATAACTTCTGTGGCCTGGTAGATTTTTCTCCTCCTTGAAGCAGCTGCCATCTTGACAAGCTTGTACAATTGCCTAAGTCACATTGTCTTTTGACTTAGGCAGAAATAAAACTGCCTAAGTCACACTCCTGACATAGGCAATATGCTGAAGGTGTAAAATCACATGATCTGTTAAACTGAGGATGTAGACGATTTTACCAGAGGTGGGCAGCATCATAAGGAGTTGATTTATTCCAAATAAAATCATTTTTGTCAAAATGACTTAGGCAATTATTCTAAGAAGGCAACGATATAATTGGTCAGATAGTCATGATTACATGTCTTTTGCTCTAGTTGGTGAGTTTGGTGTTGTTGTTTTTTTTTTGTAGGTGCTGCCATTTTAGTTGTAAATATTGCTATTGCTTTCATTCATATTTTCTGAAACATTCCAGTACATTTCTGCCAAGGGTGTGCCTTTTTAATTCTTACTTCAACATTTGACAAACAAATTGTGATATTTTTACTCCATTTTTGACATAACTAGAATATTTTCTTCTAACATAATGGTTAGCAAACTAAACAAAATAAATAACCTCCTCCTAACACAACTCTCTTTGTAGATGCATAAATTAGAAGATTTGGTCAACCTCTCAGTGATTCAGATGAGAGTATTGTGGAAGACACCGATTATGAGGATTCTATAAAGGATTATTCTGATGTGCAATCAGACATTGAAGTTGTTCCAAAGCTGAGAAGGGCAAAAGCATTCAGGTATGACCCTGACACTTTAAATGCCAATAACTAAGTGACAGACCTTTCCTCTAAATCTGTCAACTGTCATTTATTTTGATGGTTAGTGAAAAGGCTGACCACACACTCTTTTACAGATGAGAAAAGTATCCAAATATTCTGATGCCCTCTACAATTCAAGTGATGACATTACAGAGGACACATCTACTTGGTCTAAGTCTGAGATGGCTTCACAAAGGCCAAAGAGAGGCTGCGTCCATCCTGTAAGTCTCCTAGCTACTTTTTCTGGGTAATCACTTTGAGGATCGTGCCCCCCAAACTTAAAACAGAGTTCCCTTACTGAAGTTCCAGACATGCTTATGGATGATGCAGTCTTAAAGACTATCATCAATGAGCATGTCTATTGCTCTTGTGAGTTTAATGTTTGAAGGTATTTTTATTCAATTTTTTAAGTTATTAATGTTATCTACCTAATATTGTAGTAGATTTGTGTTTTTTTTTTATAATATAAACTTATAAGTCAATTCTTTTTAAATTTGGCTTCCTTAGTCTGATGTAACGTAACAGCGTTTCTCTTAATATGTGAATTTTCTTGACTGAAAGCACCCTGAATTTTACTCATACCACTCTGAATGAACATAATTTTAACACATATTAAACTGCCTAGACAGTTATACATTTTAATCATATTTGGTATAAGGGAGGGAGGAGGTTGAGTTATTAATTTAGGTTTTCTTTTTCTTCTCAAGATGCAAAAGATTCTTGTAGGATCAGATGCCTCAAGTGCAGATAGTGGAGGAGTATATTCCAGGTCCCATGGAGGAGAGCACAGACAGTGACTGCAGCTTGGAAATACCCATGGCAAATAAGAATATGAAAAAAGTATCTACTATTCCAAAAAGATGCAAGTCTTCCAGTAAGGATAGGTTCAAGTCTTCCAGTCAGAGCCAGTTCAAGTCCTCCAGCCAGAGCCAGTTTGAGTCCTCCAGTCAGAGCCAGTTCAAGTCCTCCAGTCAGAGCCAGTTTGAGTCCTCCAGCCAGAGCCAGTTTGAGTCCTCCAGTCAGAGCCAGTTCAAGTCCTCCAGTCAGAGCCAGTTCAAGTCCTCCAGCCAGAGCCAGTTTGAGTCCTCCAGTCAGAGCCAGTTTGAGTCCTCCAGTCAGAGCCAGTTCAAGTCCTCCAGCCAGAGCCAGTTTGAGTCCTCCAGCCAGAGCCAGTTTGAATCCTCCAGTCAGAGGGGGTTTGAGTCTTCCAGTCAGAGCAGCAGCTTTGAAACAAACAATGGTCCTGCTGAAAGCACTTGTATGAATGAAGAGAAGGTGGGGCAAACATGTACTGATGAGCATGAGCTTGAAAACCATGAAAACAATGCATCTGTCTATGTTAATCCAGTTTTGAAGAAGGAGGATGGTTCAAGACGGTATAACAAGAAGCATCACTGCTTTTATTGTAAAAAAGTAGTTCAAAAAATGTCAAGACATTTGTTACGTAGCCACAATGATGAAATTGACGTTTCAAAAGCATTCAGTTTTCCAAAAAACTCAAAAGAAAGACGACTGCACTTAGATTTAATCAGAAACAAAGGAAACTTTGAACATAACACTGAAGTTTTGGAGAGCCAGAAAGGAAAGCTAATACCATTCAAGCAGCCAAAGAAAAAGACTGAGGGACAAAAATTTCTACATTGTGTGTACTGCTATGGACTGTTTACAAAACGAGTCATGTGGCGACATTTTCAGGTTTGCAAATTCAAGCCTCAGGACAAGACATCTAAACCAGGTAAAACAAGGATCCAGACACTGTGTGCTTTTGCTGAACCAGCTCCTCCTGGATTTAGTGATGCATACTGGAAGTTCTTGAATGATATGAATCAAGACGAGATTGCAATAGCTGTAAAGAAAGACCGCTACCTTCTGGAGTACGGCTACAGACTGTTCAAGAAGAACGAAAGGGTAATCAGCCAACACCAGCATATTCGACAAAAGCTGAGGGAGCTTGGCAGGCTGATACTGGCAGCAAAAAAAGTTGCACCAGCGAAGACTATAAAAGAACTTATAAAACCTGAAAAGTATGTTCATGTTGTCACTGCTGCAAGATGCTTAGCTGGATTCAGTGATGAAACAGGCAAATATAAATGTCCATCACTGGCTCGCAAAGTTGGACACAGCTTGCTTGCTTTGGCCATGTTTAAGAAGTCTGAAGGATTGAAGGCTAGAGATAAAGAAACAGTCCAAGACGCTGAGGAATTTGCACAGCTATACCAAGAAAGCTGGAAATTTGACATTGCAAGCCAAGCACTGATTCAGCTCGACCAGTCGAAGTGGAATTCTCCTCAACTCTTACCATTCACACAGGATGTCCAAAGTCTTCATGCCCAGTTGTCTGAAAAACAACAGCAACACTTAGATGCCCTGAAAGAAGAGGTTTCCCCCTCAAACTGGAAAGACCTGGCAAAAGTGACGCTGGCACAAGTTATCCTCTTCAACCGACGGAGAGAAGGAGAGGTATCCAAAATGCCCTTGTCTGTGTACTTGTCAAGAGACCTATCAGAAACGCATGAAGATGTTAACTTGGCCCTTACAGAACTTGAGCAGAAGCTTTGCAAACATTTTGTCCGGATAACCATTGTTGGAAAGAGAGGAAGGAAAGTTCCTGTTCTCCTCACTCCACTCATGAGGGAATCTCTTGATACTCTGGTTGAGAAGCGAGAAGAATGTGGGGTACTGACTGAAAATGGTTTCTTGTTTGCATTGCCTCATTCTGTCCACCACCTCAGGGGTTCTGACTGCATAAGACAGTTAGTGCATGAATGTAGTGATATCAAAAATCCCAAAGCTCTGACCTCAACAAAACTCAGGAAGCACATTGCAACACTCTCTACTGTTCTAAATCTGAAGAACACAGAACTTGACCAGCTGGCAGATTTCCTTGGGCATAACATTGATGTACACAGAAAGCACTACCGCCTTCCAGAGGACCCTCCAGCTCGCCAAAATAAGCAAAGTTCTTCTGGCATTGGAGCAGGGAAAGCTAGGCAAATACAAAGGAAAGAGCTTGGATGAAATTCACATCGATCAAAATGGTACTTAGTTATATATTAATAATAATATATATTTATAATTATTTTATTTTTTTTTTTTTTTTTGAATGGAAAGAGGTTTGAACAGGGCAAGTTTGTAGTGGTTAGAGTTTGACTATAACGGCACAATTTAAATTTAACTGTTTATTTAATCAGTCTAGCTGTTTATGTTCCCCTTGTTGTACTCTTGATTGTCAGAGGTGGATCACTACACTTTCAGCTGTCCAGCTCATTCATACAGTATTTTGTCAATTCACGTTTCAGAGACTGTTGAAATTGAAGCTTGTTCACAAGAGGACATGGAAGGTATGTGTGAGGCATTTTTGACACTGGTTATGAATTATCAGTCATTTGATTAGAATGTTTGGGTCTATATCTTCTTTGGCTATACAATGACAGCAGGTTCCCCTACTTAATGTCAATTATTGGGAATGCACATTTGGAAATAGGGAAAAGAGATGATATCACACAACATTTAGAGCTTTAACATATTTGGTGACTTTATAGACTCACCCTATATACTAAATTATCATGAAGAAAAGGATCAAATGCAGTCAGCTTACTGAAAGCTAGTTCTGTCTTGTTTATTTATTTTAACTTTTTTCTGTTGCCAGATGCCAGCATGGCAGAAGGCCAGGGGTCGGAAGATGAGACCATCATCACGTCATTACAAGAAAGGACTTTTGCCCAAAACCAAAGGAGGGAGTTTGCGAAAAAGAGAGGTAAGCTTCTTGAATTTATTCATGGGGAACAAGAGGAACTTGGTTCGTACAGTTTACAGATAAAACAAATTCAACAAACACAAACCAGTTATCACTTAGGTCATCTATGGAATATGTTGTGTTTGTAAAATTCTTAAAGGACCTTAAATAACTCTTTATTCATAAATTTAAAAAAATGCACATTTCTACAACAGCCCTCTTAATGGTGCAGAAGTAGGTGCAAAGGTTATTGTGTTGTTAGCAGGGGGGCTTAAGGGTAGAGGGAAGAAATCCTTTTAGTCTGAGTGACAAGGAACTATATAGATGCACAGAGTACATGGGGGGCCTAGTGGGTGTTAGGTATGTGTTTCCTACTGCAATTTATGAGGTCTTCCTGTAAGTCTCTTGTGGATGCTGCAGAGAGGCTCCTGTCCCTGTCTGATGTTCATAGTCCTCACAATCTTGTTCAAGGGTTTCAGTTCAGCACTTGTTGCTCCAAACCACACTGGGTTGTTAAAGGGTTGGTAAAGGTTCCACAAAGCATCCATGAAAAGCTCAGAATACTTTTGACTGGCCCAAAACTCTTTACTGAAACTGAAATCATTTACTGCTGCTCTTCAAAATAAGCTTGTCGTTGATTTGGTTGCCAAGATATCTACATACATACACTCTTAAAAATGCTTAGTTTTATAGCTTTTTACCTTCAGTGTCAGTTATAGTCGAGCTCCAAAAAGGCATCTGCTTATATTGTCAGGCACAGGGCTTTATTCACGTGTATTCTCTTGAGCACCCCCTCAATATCCCTTGGTTGAAAACTCTACAAATATCAGTGTAAGCAGGCACATTGTACACGAGGTTGGTACTCAGTTCCTCCCACTCCAGTTCGAAGCTGCGCGTATGTTGGACTTCGGTGTTTGGAAAGCCAGTATGTCTTCACACCTTTCAAGACATCCCTGGTTTTGGTCTCTTGCAAACCTTTGTCTTAAAATTCCTGTATTATTTCATTATTTAGCCTGCCTTAAATAAGTTCAGCCTCAGTCCTGTGTCCTGAAGCAAAGGCTAATTTTTTTTGTGTCTTTCAAATTGTTAGTGGTCCTGGATTCTTATCATCATCACTTTTAATACAATAACCCTGTGTTTACAAAGATAATATGATTTGTGAGAACATCAATAGCTTCCTCCACACTTGTCTGAGAGATGAGCACTTCCCAGTCAGTGCAATCATTGTCTTGCAAGGTCTCAGTGGCCTCCTCATTGCATGGTTCCTTTTTAAAAATGGCCTTTCTTTGTACCCAGTTGCTGGCATTACAGAGACACAGGAGTCAGAAGATGCGGACAGTGTGACGCCACTGCCAGACAGCACATCTGCAGCATCTGCCCAAAACCAGAGAAGCTCTGCAAAAACTAGAGGTGAGCTAAGAAGAATCAGGCAGGTTAATGGACAAATTCTGCCTGTTTATCTGTTAAAGACACAGGCACCATGTACAAATTATATGAAATCTTTACTCTCTATTACTACAATTTTATAGTTGTCGCAATGACAAAATGAGGTATGCATGACAGACAAAAATGCAGCCAGCTTACCAAGAGCTACTTCATATTCATATTTTAGTCTATAGCTGTCTTGTAACTATTTTCTCTGACCAGATGGCAGTATACCAGAAGCTCAGGAATCAGAAGATGAGGCCAGCACCGCATCACTACAAGAGAGGACCTCTACAGCGTCTGCCCAAAACCAGACAAGGTTTTCAAAAAAGAGAGGTACGTTAAGAACACGGCAGGTTATTTGACTGTGCGACATTTAATATGCAACTTCAGTGCCTAGTGTGTAGTAAGCTAGATAGATGGAGTACAGTGAAAAAGCTAACTTCTATCAGACCAAGTTAGCCTGTAACTATCTGTTGCAATCAGAGGTGCAGGAACTATATCCACTAAATTTAATTCTCAACAAAATATGTTGTTTTTTTTAATAACTCTGACATGTTTTCCAATGAAATAATTGATCATAATTTCCTTTTCACTGCAAAAGTCAGCAAATTCATCAGAATAGTGTATGAACAGATATGCAAACCCACAAACTCTGTGTTAACAGGAAAAAACGCATTTAAATTTCATGTAGTTGCGGATTGTGAATGTGATTGTGATTTATAGACAAGCTTGAAGCTCTGGTATCTGCATCATGGTATCACAGAGGCTACATGGCTTTCTATTACATGATCAAGTTTTAAGGCTGTGAAAACCACAGGTGAGGGAGGAATATCCTAAATATGCATATATTTAAAGCTGGGAGAACTGTGGTGAGTTGTGGGATAACATTTTTATTAATTATCTGTAAAATCCTCCATCTTGAAAAATAAAAACAGCTTTGAACATTTTGTTCCCAAGTTTTTAACTGATATTAAGAATCTCTGAATCAAGGAAAATAATAATAAATAAAAGCTCACTAAATGTCACCATCTTGGACATGCCCAATGTAATAAAATGTTGTTAGACATGTTAAACTTATTGGATTTACAGTTATCTCTACCTGATGCAGTAAAAAGAAATACACAAATTAGCTTCACTTTCAGAAAATAAATAATAAATTCACTTGATGACTCCTATTAATATATATGATCTGCATGCTTTGGGGAAATTCTCTGTTGAGTCTCTGTTAGTCTGGTATTTGCAGTCTCATCTTTGTTGTGCTTTAAGTAACTAAAGCACATGGCTGTAAGTCAGATTAAAAAACCAGTTACAGGAGTTTAAAACCAGAGATCCCTCAGCTACATTCTAACTAGGAGCCATAGATCTGGAAACATGTTTGTAATCACTTTAACCTGGACAACATCATTTTATCAGTCTAATTTCTTCTGATATTTAACACAGTATAGCTTACTTAAGGCCTACTCAGTTTACCTGCCCCACCTGTGCTGAATTTCATTTTGTTTTATTTCAGTGTTTATTTTTTTTAGTAATAAAGGCAAGCACTTCAATACAAACTAGCAAAAAGCAATATAATAAATGCAAAGGAGCAGAAAGAAGAATAAGCTTATATGATCAGCCCCTTTTACCAGACAGTAATTAACAATGTAGATAATAAAACACAAAAACTTTAAATCAAATAGCTGCAGGGCCAAAGAAGCCCTCACTTCCCTCTATAAGAAACATGGATTCAACCTACACTTTATCTGGAAAAGAAGGTAAAAAAAAATGAATCCAAAAATACTACAGAGACAGAACCAAACTTTGCTTCAAGATCTCATCAGATCTTCTTAACATGATGGTTTTTATTCTAATTTTAAAGATGAAGTTTGATTTAGTTTCTTTGGTTTCTCTGTCCAGCTTGTTCCATAAACTGACTCCTCTCACAGAGATGATTAAATAAATAAGGAAAGATAGGTCATCATGTATTTGGTCTCAGTTAACAAATTTCCAATCTTGATTCAAAGCTAGCACCCATATACGTATACATATACACAAGTACATATGCATATACACACTAGGGATGTAACGATAACTGGTATAACGATAACCTGACATGCCAGATGGATGTGTGAAACACAGCTTCAATAGGAAACGTCTGAGAAAAGGCAGAGGAGTTGAAAAAAACTCGGAGTGTGATTGGATGAACGCTCTGTCTGTCGATCTCTACGGGCCAGTAAGAGAAACAAAACACGTGACGTAGCAGTTATCAAGCTGCGCGTGTGCAGCTACTAAGGATTAACGCGAAACATGGCGACTGTAGTCATGTAAGTACTCGACTTTTGTCGTTTTTTAAAAGAAACAACTCACTGCTGTTCTTTGTTCTTCTTTTAACAAAGAAATGTCAAGTTCTGATAAACTGGCGCTTTAGCAGCATCCACGCTAATCTCTTCCTCCATAACTGCACCAGCTCTTGCTGCTGCTTGTTAACGTCACGACTCTGCTGCGCCTGAAAGCACTGCCCCTTGTCGCTGATTGGTCCTGTCACTTTTTAATCGGGCCCAAACGTTTCAGATGGGTGCTTAACAAGATGGATTCACCAGTGAAAAACAAGGAAACGGGCGTGTCCATCTGCTTTGCAAGGTTAGTATAACGATAAACCGTGATAAAATTTGTGACGGTTATTGTTACCATTTCAAATTTTAATTATCGTCAAAACTGTGTTTGATTACCACACTTTAAAAACTCACAGTGATACTGCTTAATTCATGGAGAAGCAGCAGCTCTCTCAGAAGCGGGTGTGCATGTGCAGTTTGAACAGACACTGCTCTGCAGATTATAATTCATACTATTACATTTGCTTTTCCCTTATTTACAGAGTGGGCATGCAGCAGTACTTTCTGAACATTTTGAGCACAGTTCAACAATGCGATGATAATGATAACCATGATAGTTTTGGTCACAATAACTGTGATATGAAATTTTCATATCGTTACATCCCTAATACACACAGGTGTGCATACCAACACATAGACACATGTGCCTACATGTAGGTACATATAAAACAAAATAAACAAGTGAATAGAGGCAAAACAACTCGTAATTGAGCAAGTGGGCTAATCTCATTTCATTCATCCTTCAACAGGATAAATACCCTGCATTCAATTAGTAGTAAGTACAGACATAGAGGAGTCACGTTGATAGTTTGAGATAGTTAATTATAGGTCTCCATCTTTTCAAAAAAAAAAAATCAAATTCAATTGTGTTTTAGCTGTTATTTTTTTCCATTGATTATATGGACACTATCTTTTTATGCCATTGTTGTATTGTGGGAGGGTGTGGGTTACGCCAAGATAAGGTGATCATCTTCCATGCAATCAGTAAGAGTGTATGCAATACATAATTTTTCTGATTATTTACCAATCCCACTAGGGTCAAGCCTATAATATAGTACCTAGGGTCTAGGGTTAAATCAATGCCTAAGATGGATAGTATCTCTGAGTGGATACTTTGCAAACAAGATTTCAATCTTAAGAACTTCCAGAAGATATGTGTATGGTCTCCAATTTGATCCCTCCAACATAAATTTGTTATTCTTTGATCATATTTAGAAACAATATTGGCTGTTCTAAAAAATCTTATTAACAGTTTCCAACTAAATTTTTTTCCAGGCTGGGCTGTTGGTGATTTTATGGGTTCTCTCACACACCTCCTCCAAGTCTTTTTCCTCAATAATCGCATTTCATTCCGGTTCCTATTTCTCCTTAATTTCTGAAGTATTCCCTGTTATAAAAGATTGCAAACATTTATACACTTTTGATATTATTTTAACGCTGTCCTTCTCTAAGATGGAACTAATTCATTTTGATTCCAGTGGGGCCGGTGTTTTTCTTAATGCATCCCAATCTTTATGTGACATGAGATAGCTTCTGACTTGTAAATATTTGAAATGGTCCTTATGGCTGAGCCCATATTTATCTTTCAAATAATTTAATATTACACCCTTCAAATAGCTGATGGATTGCAATGATCCCTTTCTTTGCCCTGCCCTGAAAAACCAGGTCCATCCTATTCGGCAGAAAAGGTGCATGAGAGCTAGAGCTTTCTTCTAGTTCTGCGTCCTGTTTTGACGCAAAAAGCTATCGATACTGGGGTGGCTATTGTGTACCCTTGAAAACATACTCTGTTTGGTTTCCATACATGTGAATGTAAAACATTTTATTGTGAAATATTTTAAACATGTCTGCCATCACATAAAACACACACAAAAAAACAACCCTAAGTGCCCTCTTTGATAAAAAGACCTCCAAAAAACCATTGGGATGACTAAGAAAATATACAAAATATACAGACTCCTTAATATTAGTTATGTCAGCCCAACCCTGCTGTACTTTGGGCAGAAAATTCAATTTCTCTGTGGTGCACAATGAGTAAAAATGCAACAAACCATCACTTAAAAAGTCTGTCATGTTGCTGGGTGGGCATCGCTCTTCTGCATGCTCGCTGTGGCTTCCTGAGGTATTGTCCTCTCACCAGGTCTATTCTCATTTACCGGTTTATAGCATTCCACCCTCCACCTAAAATAAGATGAGGGGAGTCTGGATTTTGCCCTGAAACTTAACATTATTCTTTAATGTCTCTATTACAACAAATGTCTCACCATGTGATCTCAAGTGCTCACCAATGTGTGTGTCTGGGGACCTTGAAGCGAGTTAAGGAACCGTAGTCATAATGAAGGTGGTTCTTGTGCCCTTCTGAATGATTGTTGGTACCTGCATGGATTGATTGATGAGCCAAAGATTTTCCTCGTACCTTCTGTATTGTCCATCCTAAATACTGCTGATCCCTCTCAAGTAAGTCCTGGTCAGAAACCTCCTTGTTGATCTCCAGTTCAGTCGGAGTTGGCTGGGCCTCCCCGATAGAGCGAAGATCCTTGTACCAGAGTCCAAAAAAAGTTAAAGCAGGGCTGGGTGAAGGCAGTGTGCCTTGATGTCTTTCCTCTTCAACATTTTGATCACCTCTCTAAATGTTTTTCTTTCTTTGAACTTCCACTGAGTAGTTGTGATCAAAGTAGACATTCAGACTCTGGAACCGGATGGTCCACTGCTCCCAAGCCTGCGGTAATATTGTTTGTTTTACTCTGTAGTCAGTAAAACGTATGATTACCAGTCGTGGAGGGCACTCAGCCCCTCTGCATTGTTGCAGCTGATCTGTGAGCTCTCACTATGTTGATGTCGAGATTGTCAGGGAGTTTTAATGAGGAAAGTAAAAAGTCAACTAGAAATGCGTGGATGTTTTCTCTTTCCGCAGATTCTCTGTTGGAAAATTCTGATATTATTGCATCTCTGAGCACTGTCCAAATGATTGATGTTAGCTGTTATACTAGCCTCCTTTCTGAGCAGGTGTGCCAATGTCCTCTCCTGCTGTGTGCTCCTGTCCTCCGTCTCACTCACCCTTTGCTTCGTTGGGGTGATTCTTTCATTCAGCATATCAATTCTCTGTTTTATCGCACTCACCAATGATTCGAGTCTTTCGAGTGAGGCTTTAGTGTCTTTGAAAGAGTGGTTATTCTCTTGTTGGAGGCTCCTTAGTTCGGTTAGCATCTCCAATACTCCACTAGCATGCTTGTTAGTCTCCTGTGGGGATGAATGCTGTTGCAGTGCTGCTGGCGTCGCTGCCTCTGGTCTGACTCTTGGATCTCTTAAATGCTCACGCCGCGTTCGTTTTGTTCGGGTTTTATTGTTGTTGTGTTTAAGTATTCTGTTAATTTGCTCTGACTCTGTAGTCTGGTTTCCATTTGTTGAAGTATAATAGGGCTATTTAACTTCTCGGGCCCGGCAGAGTGGAGTAAGTAACTCAGGCATTGGATGTGAGGTCACCAGAAGTTGACTAGTAGCACTAGACCCTGGCAACACATCACTCCGACCCTCATCCACCTCCACTGGCTCCCTATCAAGTCCCGTATCAACTACAAAGTCCTCCTCCTCACATACAAATCTCTCCATGCTCTGGCTCCCCAGTACCTTTCTGATCTCCTCCATCCATACACACCATTCCACAACCTTCGATCTTCAGACACCGGCTTACTTTCCATGCCCAAAACCAAACTCCGAACCTATGGAGACAGAGCCTTCAGTGCTGCAGCCCCCACCCTCTGGAACACTCTTCCTGCAGACATTCGTAGCGCTCCATCTCTGGACATTTTCAAAAAACGTCTCAAGCACCACCTGTTCACCACAGCCTACAGTCTTCACTAAACCACCCTTACACTCATCCTACCTTCACATAGTTTGTCCATGTCTATGTGTTCCTGTAAAGCGTCCTTGGGTTTCTTGAAAGGCGCTATATAAATTCAAGATATTATTATTATTATAGTATATATAGCTTTTTTATTATACTGTTTATTATTCCCCATGTAGCTAGTATTTTTATTGTTTTCTTATTATCCATACTAACTTATTTTTATATTTCTTATGCCTATTTTCTGCCTCTTTTGTTATTATTTTTAAAAAGAATCTAAATAACTTTTTTTTCTTTTTTTGAAAGAGTTTTTCAATCCTTATGCCATCACTTGTTTGTCAGTCACATTCTTCTGGGCAAGACATTGGATTTTACAGTTTTTTTCATATAAACCTATCGATATTTCCAAAAATGTCCAATTTCTGTTTTTTTAGGTCCTCATTTAATGTCATCAGTGCTGCTTGTGACCTGTTTCTTTTTGAATATCTCCTTTTTGATTTCTATATCAGTACAGTCATGGTTTTTATAAACAGCAAAGAGAGGCAGATGGTCACTCATATCTGTCATCAGTATCCCACACTCCACTTTGTCTGCTGTTGTATTTGTAAAAATATTATCTATAACAGCTGCACTCTGTGATGTAATTCTTGTTGGTTATGTAATTACTGGAAAAAGACTCAAACTTAACATTGAATTTATGAAGTCAGTTGATGACCTCAAATCACAAGGATTTTCTAGATCAATATTAAGTCCTCATATAGAAAAACAGCCTTATTATAAGTTCTGTCAAACATCTCCATAATTAGATCTATAAATGACTCTACACAGGTACCTGCTGCTCTGTAGACGCAACTGTAACTCATGTGTGGGGGACCAGGTTAAGTCTTTCTGGGCAAGTGGGCAAATTATGTTTTGCGCATGGCAGTGGAAACACTGCACACCCAGTAGGTGAACAGTGACATGGGATTAACTTGGGTCCCTTTAAGATGCTGTGTCTATTTGATGAATTATTTCATGGATTAATTATGTGACTTTTGTAGTAACAGGGAAATGAAGGACATCAGTTTGATAAAGGGGACATGTCAGAAGTTTTGAAAAAAAAACAAGAATTTGTTCTGTTGTAACCCTGGTAGGAGTACAACAAAAACTGAAGCCTTTTTGGTCTGCATATGAATGAACAATACTCTGCATTTTGAACATTTATTAGCACATAGTGGGGTGGATAATATTCGAAATCTGGGCTTGATTAAGCCATTGATAAGCTATTTAAAGCCCTCCGTCACCTGGCCTTTAATAGATTTTAGTTCTGTGACACCTAGGGGGTTGTGTGTGCAAGAGGTATTTAGTTAAAGGTGCAGTGTGTAATATTTAGCCTATTAGCATTTAGCAAAACAAGCTTGGTTAAAATGAAACATAACATTTATAAGTAGATTGATCTAAATTAGTGCTGACATCTGATAACACATTTTTTAAATTTATGTTTTAAATTAACTCAGAATAAGCCTTTTATTCATACATAGGGAGGGTCCCCTCCAAGGACGCTGCCATCTTGGATTTTTGCATTTTGCCTGTTTCTATGGCACCATAGAAGGAACCAAATAACAGTTAAGCATGTATTGATTTTTAAACTTCACTTGTTTCCACAGTTATCACCAGAGAAATGAGCATCACACTCCAGAATTGACTGTTAGATGTTGATAGTCCCATTTTTACACACCTTTAATGGTTGGTAAAACTATGTATTTTTCCTGACTGTGGGACAGTCCTGTATGGTCTCAACCAAGTCAGTACTTCATTGGATGACCAATGGAATCAATCTGATAGTGTTTCAGTTCTAGTTAGAAGTTAAAGTTCTTACAACTCTGTAACTTGTCCTTTTCATGCCCATTTAGGTAAACAAACTGTTGTTAAAAGAACCTGGACACCAGAGGAATGTGCTGCAGTAGAACGCCATTTAAAGAAATTCATTCTGATGAACCAAGTCCCAGGGAAGGAGGACTGTCAGCGCTGCATCTCTGCAGAACCTCAAGCCCTGAAGAGTCGAGACTGGAGGGCAGTGAAGTACTTTGTTAAAAATCGAATTGCTTCTCTGCGAAGAAAGTTAGAGTGAAAGTGTTTCTCTGTACAGGGTAAAAGATAGGCTTGTAGGAGGAAGTGCTATAATATTTGAGATAGCCCTACTGGAGGCAGAACAGAACGAAAATGTTTTTATATTCTCTGAAGTCTCATATATATAAAATAGATTCTTGCATTATAACGTACACTGAGCTCAGGTGCATCAACTTCCCACTCAGTCTGACTATTTATTTCTGAAATTATTCAGTGAATGTGCTGCAGTATTCATAAATATAACCACTTTACATTAAAATGTTTATTCCAGAATCTACTTAATATATCTGAGACTGTAGAGCATCTGAAAACATGTTTGTGCTCTGTTTTACCTCCAGTAAGGGCATCTGAAATACTAAAGCTGTCAAAGTTGCCAATGTTATCATGTTTTTATGTTATTATATTTTGTTCTTATCAACACAAGGAGCTGTCAGACTGCTTTCCTGTAATCAAAGCTCACAGTAATAATCAGCAGTTGATTCATGTTCAGCAGGTGATTGTTTTTTGATCATCACTGCCCTGTCTACCCAATGTGAGGAGAGAAGATGCAGGATGTAAACCTCTGATGCAGCCTTGCAGTATTTTGTTAATAAAAAACCTATAGAAACAACTGATATCTCCATCTAGTTTTTGGTCCCTGCAAAGGTAGAAGGACTAGAAATATCTGTGTGTGTGTGGAAGTGGATCCCACAAGTGACAAATGCTAGAAACGTGTCCCATAAGTGACCAAAAAAACTAGCACAGAGAAAAAAAGTTTAGAATATGGCTAACCTAAAGTGATTGAAAATTTTGTTGATTTTTTTTAAGCTTGCCTGATTTTTTACAGAGGTCTAAAAAATTAGCACAGGAAAAAAGTTTAGAATATGGCTAACCTAAAGTGACTGAAAATTTTGTTATTTTTTTTTAAGCTTGCCTGATTTTTTTACAGTGGTCTGGGACCAAAGGAAAGGGTGGGCCCCACAATTGGGTAAAAAACGTGGGGCCCCGCAAAGTGACAAATACGAGTAGGGGTGTGTGTGTGTGTGTGTGTGTGTGTGTGTGTGAGAAGAGTACCGGCAGACAGTTGGCGTCGTCTTTGCCACACATTTTGATCCTGCAGTGCATGTAGACGCCGTCGTTACTTTTGGGGAACTTGAACACCTTAAAGGAGAAAAGGCTGGACGTCCCTTTCCCGTTTCCCTCCAATATCATCGAGTCGTCTTTGGGGTTTTTACACCTGTTCATGGACAAAACGGGACATAAAAAGGCAAATCAAACTGGTTAAGAGTGGTAAAACATAGGAGAAAAGATGGCAAAAATGGGTTTAACTTGGAATAATGGGGAATAAAGGTTAGATTTTATCAATAAAGAGTGGTAAAAAGAGCTGAAAAAGTAGCATTAATGGGTTGTAATTAGAATAATGGGGAATAAAGGTTAGACTTTATCAATAAAGAGTGGTAAAAAGAGCTGAAAAAGTAGCATTAATGGGTTTTAAATAGAATAATGGAGGATAAAGGTTAGACTTTATCAATAAAGAGTGGTAAAAAGAGCTGAAAAAGTAGCATTAATGGGTTTTAAATAGAATAATGGAGGATAAAGGTTAGATTTTATCAATAGAGTGGTAAAAAGAGGTGAAAAAGTAGCATTAATGGGTTTTAATTCGAATAATGGGGACTAAAGGTTAGATTTTATCAATAAAGAGTGGTAAAAAGAGGTGAAAAAGTAGCATTAATGGGTTTTAAATAGAATAATGGGGAATAAAGCTTAGATTTTATCAATAAAGAGTGGTAAAAAGAGGTGAAAAAGTAGCAAAAGTGGGTTTTAATTCGAATAATGGGGACTAAAGGTTAGATTTTATCAATAAAGAGTGGTAAAAAGATGTGAAAAAGTAGCATTAATGGGTTGTAAATAGAATAATGGGGAATAAAGCTTAGATTTTATCAATAAAGAGTGGTAAAAAGAGGTGAAAAAGTAGCAAAAGTGGGGAAAAAGGTTAAATTTTTAATAAAAAGAGTGGTTAAAAGAGGTGAAAAAGACAACAAAAATGGGTTTTACATGGAATAATGTGGGAGAAAGGTTACATTTTTATTAAAAAAAAGAGTGGTAAAAAAAAGTGAAATAACAGCCAAAATGGGGAGGAATGGGGAGAAGTGACAAAAATGGGTTTTAAATGGAATAATTGGGAATAAAGGTTAGAGTTTATCAGAAAAGAGTGGTAAAAAGAGGTGAAAAAGTAGCAAAAATGGGTTTTAAATGGAATACTGGGGAATAAAGTTTAGATTTTATAAAAAAAAAAAACTGTGGTAAAAAGAGGTGAAAAAGCAGCAAAAATAGAATTTACATGGAAAAAGGTAAAATATTAATAAAAAAAGAGTGGTAAAAAGAGGTGAAAACAGGAAAAAGGGACTGATGTGGCTTAAAGGAGTGGCAAAAAGAAGGAGCAAAAACAGGAAACAATGGGCTTAAAATTGGTCCAATTTGACAAAAAGTGGCAAAAAGAAATTCCAAAATGGCCAAAAAGCAGCAGAAGTTTGTTAAACGTGGCTAAAAGAAGTTGGAGAACAAGCCAGTCCTGGAAAAAAGGGCCTGAAAGTGATAGATTAACATCAGAGAAACCAGACTGCTGATGGTTCAGGACACCACAGGCTCTGGTTTTGTCTCACCCGTTCTGGATCAGGTAGTATTTGGGATCCGCCTCAGCGTTTTTGACTTTGGTGGCCCAGCAGGAGTTGATGAACACAGCGATTGAATTAGCATCCAGTCCCGTACTCTGGAGGGAGATCCAGATCCTCTGGTTCAGTTCCACTGAGCCCACGGGGGTCTTTAGGGCCTCGTCGGCGTAGGCCTTCAGGGTGATCTCATATTTCCAGGATCCAGACTCAACCTCGGTGGTCAAAGATTCACTAAACTCACAAAGACAGAAAGGTCATCACTGTAGACTCAGAATAACGCCAGGAAACCGTCCAATCAGAGCCGCCCTCTACCTGCCACCTGTGACTTTGAACGTCATGGTGTTCATCTCCGGCTGGACGAAGTTGCAGGAGAAGTCGATGTTGACCGGGGCCTGGCGAACGATGAGCTCACCGCTGCCTGCCGCCTGGATGGTGTTCTTGTAGAACACTTCTTTGTCCGTGTCCTGCAGGGTCACATGGATTCAGACATTACTCAGGGTCCTGGTCTAGTCTTAGACTCCTGTGGCCTAGGGTCTATAAGTGATGAAGCCTCACCCAGACCCAGGACAGATCAGGGAGAGAACCCACCGTCACTTTGGTCCCACACATTTTGGCTTTGTTGAAGCTGAAGGTCACCACACCGTCTTTCAGCTCGCCCTTGCACGATTGGTCGTTGAGGTGTAAGGTTTGGTAGTCGACGCCTTTCTCCACCAGGAGGCAGTTGATCAGAGTAGCCTTGGCAGAGTTTGGGGCACAGGCGGTGGGATCCCCTGGAGATTAGGAGCACAGACGAGAGTAATCACTGACAAGATTAGAAATATAAAAACACACCTCTGAATCTTCAAACCATGAGGTCCAACCATTCAGGGCTTCTGCTGAGTTTCTAGATGCTCACAAGGCAGAAAGAGCCCGAATCGGCTGACATAATAGGAGGGAGATAGAGCAGATAGAGCCAGAATCAGCTGACATCATAGGAGATAGAGATAGAGCAGATAGAGCCCAGATGAGCTGACATCATAGGAGGGAGATAGAGCCCAAATTAGCTGACATCATAGGAGGGAGACAGAGCAGATAGAGCCAGAATCGGCTAACATCATAGGAGGGAGATAGAGCCCAAATTAGCTGACATCATAGGAGGGAGATAGAGCCCAAATTAGCTGACATCATAGGAGGGAGACAGAGCAGATAGAGCCAGAATCAACTGATATCAGAGGAGATAGAGAAAGAGCAGATAGAGCCAGAATCGGCTAACATCATAGGAGGGAGATAGAGCAGATAGAGCCAGAATCAGCTGACATCATAGGAGGGAGATAGAGCCCAAATCAGCTGACATCATAGGAGGGAGATAGAGCAGATAGAGCCAGAATCGGCTGACATCATAGGAGGGAGATAGAGCAGATAGAGCCAGAATCAGCTGACATCATAGGAGGGAGATAGAGCAGATAGAGCCAGAATCAGCTGACATCATAGGAGGGAGATAGAGCAGATAGAGCCAGAATCAGCTGACATCATAGGAGAGAGATAGAGCCCAAATCAGCTGACATCATAGGAGGGAGATAGAGCAGATAGAGCCAGAATAAGCTGACATCATAGGAGAGATATAGCCCAAATCAGCTGACATCATAGGAGGGAGATAGAGCAGATAGAGCCAGAATCAGCTAACATCATAGGAGGGAGATAGAGCAGATAGAGCCAGAATCAGCTGACATCATAGAAGGGAGATAAAGCAGATAGAGCCTGAATCAGCTGACATCATAAGAGGGTGATAGAGCAGATAGAGCCAGAATCAGCTGACATCATAGGAGGGAGATAGAGCAGATAGAGCAAGAATCAGCTGACATCATAGGAGGGAGATAGAGCAGATAGAGCCAGAATCAGCTGACATCATAGGAAGGAGATAGAGCAGATAGAGCCCAAATCAGCTGACATCATAGGAGGGAGATAGAGCAGATAGAGCCAGAATCAGCTGACATCATTTGAGGGAGATAGAGCAGATAGAGCCAGAATCAGCTGACATCATTTGAGGGAGATAGAGCAGATAGAGCCAGAATCAGCTGACATCATTTGAGGGAGATAGAGCAGATAGAGCCAGAATCAGCTAACATCATTTGAGGAAGATAGAGCAGATAGAGCCAGAATCAGCTGACATCATTTGAGGGAGATAGAGCAGTTTGAGCCAGAATCAGCTGACATCATAGGGGGGAGATAGAGCAGATAGAGCCAGAATCAGCTTTACTATCAGAATATCAGATCCTGTCATTTAACAGGCAGGGCTTTAATAAATGCTGGACCGTGTTGTGTCCACACACCCAGTCCAGTCCAGACCAGGATTTCCTGACCAGCCTGTATGCAGTCTGAACTATCAGATACCAAACCCACACAGATCCCCGTTAATGGTCTAAACATTCAAACCTGGGTTCATCGCCGTCTTACCCATAGAATTCTTCAGTCTGTATGGGGCTGCAAAGATGGACCTGCAGAAGCAGATGAAGCCGTCTTTGTTCTGGTTCTCACCACAGAACTCGTTGGTGTCGCAGACCTTGTCCTGACAGAAGGCCTTAGGGGAGGTGGCTGTGGGAGGAGAACAACGAAGGTGAATACCAGAGGACTCTAGGTCTCTTTAAGACATGGCTGCCCCTGTTGGCAGAGGTGTTTAATAAAGTCGTTCTCTGGACTACATGGACTACGTCTCCTCTTTGTGGGTCTAAAGGAGAAGGAGGTCAGGTCTTACGGCAGCCAGCTGTTGCCCTCCAGCCCTTCACGTCCTCATTGCTGTACAGGCTGCAGGCCCGGGCGTAGGCCTCCAGGTAACTGCAGGGAAGACCGTCAACGGCGGGATATTTGCACAGAGTTTGTTCACAGGCTTTGATGAAGGAGTCCGGGTTGATGTGGGAGTGGCAGCTGGTGAAGGGGGCGTTTTTCAGGATCCCGCAGCTGTTCAACAGAAGAGTCAGAATCAGGACTCAAGCTGATGGCTGAGGAAAAACATGAGCTCAAAGATCTGCTCACCTTTTCTTTATCTTGTTGCAGTCGACAGAAGGGTCTACAGACTCTGTTTGAGAGTCCTTACAGCTAGGGGGCGACAAACAGCAAAGTCTCAGCTTTCTCTCAGAGCGTTCAAGCTTTTATAGGTGCTGAAAACAAAGTTCTGAAAACATGGGCTAGAGCGCACACTGCTGAAAACAGAGACGCACAGTCACATCTACATAGGGACTTATTAAAGGATGTGGGGCGCGGTTGTGGTCTCACCTCCCTGTAGTGAGCGCCACACCTTTGGCTCCTGGATCTGCATTGGCGCATAAATCCTTCAAGCCTACTTTTGTGGACGGGGGTCCTGGAAAGGTCAAAGACTAAATGTTAGATATTCTGTTGTCACACTGTGTGAAAGCTCGCTTAGTCCTTCAAAGTAAAAGCCGCCATCACCAACGTTAAAGCTGATTTGACCCTCAGATAAAGAAATACTTACACTCAGGCTGTTCAGGACCAAAAATGGACACCATACAAACACAGCAATAAATACACATTTTATTTCATTTTTAATCAATATCTAGCCTCATCATTGATATCAAATTTTCAATTTTTGGGGGGGAAATTAACCCATTAAATGTCGGTTTAAGTGCAAAAAAACCCACTGATGTTTATGATGAAAAAAAACACAAAATAGGAAATACTTTTTTTTTATAAATTACATGCATGTGAGATTTCTCTGGAGGGGATTTTCACAGCCTTGGTAATATTAACAACAGGCAACAACTTTAATTTTTTAAGCATTTTTTAATTGAGATTTTAAAACGCCATGAATAAATAGCAAAATGAAAAAAAAAACACTCTAGATAAAAAAAAGATCTTCCCAATTTTTTGCATCAGTTTTTGTTCACAACGTCTGATTATACATATCAGGTTAAGTATAGGGTGGCAAAATCTGTTAGAGTAGCAAAAACATGTAGAAAAAGTGCTGAAAATGGATAATCAATGGCAAAGGTGGGCTGAAAAGTGTTTTTAGGGTTAAAATATTGTTTAAAATGGTCTAAAAAATGGTTTTTAGGGTTACAAATGGTAAAAATTGACTGAAAACTGTTTTTAGGATTAAAAAATGATCAAAATTGGTTGAAACGTGTTTTTAGGGTTGACATATCGTAAAATAGTCTGAAAAGGGATTTTTAGGGTTAAAATATTGTGAAAATTGGCTGAAAAGTGTGTTTTAGGCTAAGAAAATGGTTTAAAAAAAAAGGGCTGAAAAGTGTTCTTAAGGGTTAAAAAGAATTGTAAAAACGGTCTGAAAAGTGATTTTTTTTTGGTTAAAAATAGTAAAAGTGGACTGAAAAGTGATTTTTATGGTTAAAATTGGTAAAAACGACTGAAAAGTGGTTTTGAGTGTAAAAAAATGGTTAAAACGGACTGAAAAATGTTCTTTAGGGTTAAAGAAATGGTAAAAATGGTCTGAAAAGTGATTTTTATGGTTAAAAAATGGTAAAAATGGGCTGAAAAGTGATTTTTATTGTTAAACATGGTAAAAATGGGCTGAAAAGTGATTTTTATTGTTAAACATGGTAAAAATGGGCTGAAAAGTGGCTTTTAGGGTTAAATGGAAAAAGTGGGCATTTAAAGTGTTGGAAAGGTCTTAAAAATAGGAAAACTTTATTAAAAGTGGCAAAAGTAGGAAGACAGTTTCAAAAGTGAGTAAAAGGTGGCAAAAAGGGGTTAAAGAGGCAAAAAAAATCGCCAGAAAGAGACAACAATTGGTCAGAAGCTGCAAAAAACAGGTAGAAAAAGTGGTGAAAATGAGTGAAAAGTGAGAAAAATGCTTTAACAGATTGTGATGCAGTTTTAGTTAGCATGAAAGGCCATGGAAGTAGTGAAGATGTGTTAATGTTGGCAAAAATGGGCTGAAATCGGTGAAAAAGGCAGATAAAAGGTAACAAAAAAATGTTGCAAAATTGGCGTAAAGGAGGGGAAATAGGCAGAAAAGGTGATGAAAATCAGGGAAATTCAAATTCAAATGAAAAAAGGGCTTCAAATGTGTCAAAAAGACTGTGTTCTCTCAAGTTAAAAAAATTGGCTTTTCAGTTGACTAGGATTAAACCGGCCTGAGCCGCCTATTTAAAGATGCGATCTTTTGAACAGTCTCTATCAGGGTTAGCTTCATTTATACCTTTGACGTCGATCTGAGCGGTGTAGCCATCAAAGAAGACCGAGACGTCCACGTTTTTTTCAGAATACAGGACGGTGACTCCTTTATCCGTCTTCGAGATTTTCAGCTTCCCAAATTCCTTGGGTGTTTCTGTCAGGGTGAGCTCTTCTGTTCCTTTCTGCATCCAAAGTGGAGAAAACCATGATTCACATATTAAAAACAGTTTTCACCAAGTTCACTAGATTTCCTTTGTTCCCGACAGGCAGGGAGAAATAAAGAGGTGTAAATATTAGCCTATTAGCTAGATATATATGCCATATCAGCTGTAAATATTAGCCTATTAGCTAGATATACCAGCCTATATCAGCTGTAAATATTAGCCTATTAGCTAGATATACCAGCCTATATCAGCTGTAAATATTAGCCTATTAGCTAGATATACCAGCCTATATCAGCTGTAAATATTAGCCTATTAGCTAGATATACCAGCCTATATCAGCTGTAAATATTAGCCTATTAGCTAGATATACCAGCCTATATCAGCTGTAAATATTAGCCTATTAGCTAGATATACCAGCCTATATCAGCTGTAAATATTAGCCTATTAGCTAGATATACCAGCCTATATCAGCTGTAAATACTAGCCTATTAGCTGGATATATATGCCAATATCAGCTGTAAATATTAGCCTATTAGCTAGATATATATGCCATATCAGCTGTAAATATTAGCCTATTAGCTAGATATATATGCCAATATCAGCTGTAAATATTAGCCTATTAGCTAGATATATCAGCCTATATCAGCTGTAAATATTAGCCTATTAGCTAGATATACCAGCCTATATCAGATGTAAATATTAGCCTATTAGCTAGATATACCAGTCTATATCAGCTGTAAATATTAGCCTATTAGCTAGATATACCAGCCTATATCAGATGTAAATATTAGCCTATTAGCTAGATATATATGCCAATATCAGCTGTAAATATTAGCCTATTAGCTAGATATACCAGTCTATATCAGCTGTAAATATTAGCCTATTAGCTAGATATACCAGCCTATATCAGATGTAAATATTAGCCTATTAGCTAGATATATATGCCAATATCAGCTGTAAATATTAGCCTATTAGCTAGATATACCAGCCTATATCAGCTGTAAATATTAGCCTATTAGCTAGATACATCAGCCTATATCAGCTGTAAATATAAGCCTATTAGCTAGATATACCAGCCTATATCAGCTGTAAATATTAGCCTATTAGCTAGATACATCAGCCTATATCAGCTGTAAATATTAGCCTATTAGCTAGATATATATGCCAATATCAGATGTAAATATTAGCCTATTAGCTAGATATACCAGCCTATATCAGCTGTAAATATTAGCCTATTAGCTAGATATATATGCCAATATCAGATGTAAATATTAGCCTATTAGCTAGATATACCAGCCTATATCAGCTGTAAATATTAGCCTATTAGCTAGATATACCAGCCTATATCAGCTGTAAATATTAGCCTATTAGCTAGATATATCAGCCTATATCAGCTGTAAATATTAGCCTATTAGCTAGATACATCAGCCTGTATCAGATGTAAATATTAGCCTATTAGCTAGATACATCAGCCTATATCAGCTGTAAATATTAGCCTATTAGCTAGATATACCAGCCTATATCAGCTGTAAATATTAGCCTATTAGCTAGATACATCAGCCTATATCAGCTGTAAATATTAGCCTATTAGCTAGATACATCAGCCTATATCAGCTGTAAATATTAGCCTATTAGCTAGATATACCAGCCTATATCAGCTGTAAATATTAGCCTATTAGCTAGATATACCAGCCTATATCAGCTGTAAATATTAGCCTATTAGCTAGATATACCAGCCTATATCAGCTGTAAATATTAGCCTATTAGCTAGATATACCAGCCTATATCAGCTGTAAATATTAGCCTATTAGCTAGATATACCAGCCTATATCAGCTGTAAATATTAGCCTATTAGCTAGATATATCAGCCTATATCAGCTGTAAATATTAGCCTATTAGCTAGATATATCAGCCTATATCAGCTGTAAATATTAGCCTATTAGCTAGATATACCAGCCTATATCAGCTGTAAATATTAGCCTATTAGCTAGATATATCAGCCTATATCAGCTGTAAATATTAGCCTATTAGCTAGATATACCAGCCTATATCAGCTGTAAATATTAGCCTATTAGCTAGATATACCAGCCTATATCAGCTGTAAATATTAGCCTATTAGCTAGATATATCAGCCTATATCAGCTGTAAATATTAGCCTATTAGCTAGATATACCAGCCTATATCAGCTGTAAATATTAGCCTATTAGCTAGATATATCAGCCTATATCAGCTGTAAATATTAGCCTATTAGCTAGATATACCAGCCTATATCAGCTGTAAATATTAGCCTATTAGCTAGATATATCAGCCTATATCAGCTGTAAATATTAGCCTATTAGCTAGATATACCAGCCTATATCAGCTGTAAATATTAGCCTATTAGCTAGATATACCAGCCTATATCAGCTGTAAATATTAGCCTATTAGCTAGATATACCAGCCTATATCAGCTGTAAATATTAGCCTATTAGCTAGATATACCAGCCTATATCAGCTGTAAATATTAGCCTATTAGCTAGATATACCAGCCTATATCAGCTGTAAATATTAGCCTATTAGCTAGATATACCAGCCTATATCAGCTGTAAATATTAGCCTATTAGCTAGATATACCAGCCTATATCAGCTGTAAATATTAGCCTATTAGCTAGGATATACCAGTCTATATCAGCTGTAAATATTAGCCTATTAGCTAGATATACCAGCCTATATCAGCTGTAAATATTAGCCTATTAGCTAGATATATATGCCAATATCAGCTGTAAATATTAGCCTATTAGCTAGATATATCAGCCTATATCAGCTGTAAATATTAGCCTATTAGCTAGATATACCAGCCTATATCAGATGTAAATATTAGCCTATTAGCTAGATATACCAGTCTATATCAGCTGTAAATATTAGCCTATTAGCTAGATATACCAGCCTATATCAGCTGTAAATATTAGCCTATTAGCTAGATATATATGCCAATATCAGCTGTAAATATTAGCCTATTAGCTAGATATACCAGTCTATATCAGCTGTAAATATTAGCCTATTAGCTAGATATACCAGCCTATATCAGATGTAAATATTAGCCTATTAGCTAGATATATATGCCAATATCAGCTGTAAATATTAGCCTATTAGCTAGATATACCAGCCTATATCAGCTGTAAATATTAGCCTATTAGCTAGATACATCAGCCTATATCAGCTGTAAATATAAGCCTATTAGCTAGATATACCAGCCTATATCAGCTGTAAATATTAGCCTATTAGCTAGATACATCAGCCTATATCAGCTGTAAATATTAGCCTATTAGCTAGATATATATGCCAATATCAGATGTAAATATTAGCCTATTAGCTAGATATACCAGCCTATATCAGCTGTAAATATTAGCCTATTAGCTAGATATATATGCCAATATCAGATGTAAATATTAGCCTATTAGCTAGATATACCAGCCTATATCAGCTGTAAATATTAGCCTATTAGCTAGATATACCAGCCTATATCAGCTGTAAATATTAGCCTATTAGCTAGATATACCAGCCTGTATCAGATGTAAATATTAGCCTATTAGCTAGATACATCAGCCTATATCAGCTGTAAATATTAGCCTATTAGCTAGATATACCAGCCTATATCAGCTGTAAATATTAGCCTATTAGCTAGATACATCAGCCTATATCAGCTGTAAATATTAGCCTATTAGCTAGATACATCAGCCTATATCAGCTGTAAATATTAGCCTATTAGCTAGATATACCAGCCTATATCAGCTGTAAATATTAGCCTATTAGCTAGATATACCAGCCTATATCAGCTGTAAATATTAGCCTATTAGCTAGATATACCAGCCTATATCAGCTGTAAATATTAGCCTATTAGCTAGATATACCAGCCTATATCAGCTGTAAATATTAGCCTATTAGCTAGATATACCAGCCTATATCAGCTGTAAATATTAGCCTATTAGCTAGATATACCAGCCTATATCAGCTGTAAATATTAGCCTATTAGCTAGATATATCCAGCCTATATCAGCTGTAAATATTAGCCTATTAGCTAGATATATCAGCCTATATCAGCTGTAAATATTAGCCTATTAGCTAGATATACCAGCCTATATCAGCTGTAAATATTAGCCTATTAGCTAGATATATCCAGCCTATATCAGCTGTAAATATTAGCCTATTAGCTAGATATACCAGCCTATATCAGCTGTAAATATTAGCCTATTAGCTAGATATACCAGCCTATATCAGCTGTAAATATTAGCCTATTAGCTAGATATATCAGCCTATATCAGCTGTAAATATTAGCCTATTAGCTAGATATACCAGCCTATATCAGCTGTAAATATTAGCCTATTAGCTAGATATATCAGCCTATATCAGCTGTAAATATTAGCCTATTAGCTAGATATACCAGCCTATATCAGCTGTAAATATTAGCCTATTAGCTAGATATATCAGCCTATATCAGCTGTAAATATTAGCCTATTAGCTAGATATACCAGCCTATATCAGCTGTAAATATTAGCCTATTAGCTAGATATATCAGCCTATATCAGCTGTAAATATTAGCCTATTAGCTAGATATATCAGCCTATATCAGCTGTAAATATTAGCCTATTAGCTAGATATACCAGCCTATATCAGCTGTAAATATTAGCCTATTAGCTAGATATATCAGCCTATATCAGCTGTAAATATTAGCCTATTAGCTAGATATACCAGCCTATATCAGCTGTAAATATTAGCCTATTAGCTAGATATATCAGCCTATATCAGCTGTAAATATTAGCCTATTAGCTAGATATACCAGCCTATATCAGCTGTAAATATTAGCCTATTAGCTAGATATACCAGCCTATATCAGCTGTAAATATTAGCCTATTAGCTAGATATACCAGCCTATATCAGATGTAAATATTAGCCTATTAGCTAGATATATATGCCAATATCAGCTGTAAATTTTAGCCTATTAGCTAGATATACCAGCCTATATCAGCTGTAAATTTTAGCCTATTAGCTAGATATACCAGCCTATATCAGCTGTAAATATTAGCCTATTAGCTAGATATACCAGCCTATATCAGCTGTAAATATTAGCCTATTAGCTAGATATACCAGCCTATATCAGCTGTAAATATTAGCCTATTAGCTAGATACATCAGCCTATATCAGCTGTAAATATAAGCCTATTAGCTAGATATACCAGCCTATATCAGCTGTAAATATTAGCCTATTAGCTAGATACATCAGCCTATATCAGCTGTAAATATTAGCCTATTAGCTAGATATATATGCCAATATCAGCTGTAAATATTAGCCTATTAGCTAGATATACCAGCCTATATCAGCTGTAAATATTAGCCTATTAGCTAGATATATCAGCCTATATCAGCTGTAAATATTAGCCTATTAGCTAGATATATCAGCCTATATCAGCTGTAAATATTAGCCTATTAGCTAGATATACCAGCCTATATCAGCTGTAAATATTAGCCTATTAGCTAGATATACCAGCCTATATCAGCTGTAAATATTAGCCTATTAGCTAGATATACCAGCCTATATCAGCTGTAAATATTAGCCTATTAGCTAGATATACCAGCCTATATCAGCTGTAAATATTAGCCTATTAGCTAGATATACCAGCCTATATCAGCTGTAAATATTAGCCTATTAGCTAGATATACCAGCCTATATCAGATGTAAATATTAGCCTATTAGCTAGATATATATGCAAATATCAGATGTAAATATTAGCCTATTAGCTAGATATATATGCCATATCAGCTGTAAATATTAGCCTATTAGCTAGATATATATGCCAATATCAGCTGTAAATATTAGCCTATTAGCTAGATATATCAGCCTATATCAGCTGTAAATATTAGCCTATTAGCTAGATATACCAGCCTATATCAGATGTAAATATTAGCCTATTAGCTAGATATACCAGTCTATATCAGCTGTAAATATTAGCCTATTAGCTAGATATACCAGCCTATATCAGATGTAAATATTAGCCTATTAGCTAGATATATATGCCAATATCAGCTGTAAATTTTAGCCTATTAGCTAGATATACCAGCCTATATCAGCTGTAAATTTTAGCCTATTAGCTAGATATACCAGCCTATATCAGATGTAAATATTAGCCTATTAGCTAGATATATATGCCAATATCAGCTGTAAATATTAGCCTATTAGCTAGATATACCAGCCTATATCAGCTGTAAATATTAGCCTATTAGCTAGATACATCAGCCTATATCAGCTGTAAATATAAGCCTATTAGCTAGATATACCAGCCTATATCAGCTGTAAATATTAGCCTATTAGCTAGATACATCAGCCTATATCAGCTGTAAATATTAGCCTATTAGCTAGATATATATGCCAATATCAGCTGTAAATATTAGCCTATTAGCTAGATATACCAGCCTATATCAGCTGTAAATATTAGCCTATTAGCTAGATATATAGCCAATATCAGATGTAAATATTAGCCTATTAGCTAGATATACCAGCCTATATCAGCTGTAAATATTAGCCTATTAGCTAGATATACCAGCCTATATCAGCTGTAAATATTAGCCTATTAGCTAGATATATCAGCCTATATCAGCTGTAAATATTAGCCTATTAGCTAGATACATCAGCCTGTATCAGATGTAAATATTAGCCTATTAGCTAGATACATCAGCCTATATCAGCTGTAAATATTAGCCTATTAGCTAGATATACCAGCCTATATCAGCTGTAAATATTAGCCTATTAGCTAGATACATCAGCCTATATCAGCTGTAAATATTAGCCTAATAGCTAGATATACATCAGCCTATATCAGCTGTAAATATTAGCCTATTAGCTAGATATACCAGCCTATATCAGCTGTAAATATTAGCCTATTAGCTAGATATACCAGCCTATATCAGCTGTAAATATTAGCCTATTAGCTAGATATACCAGCCTATATCAGCTGTAAATATTAGCCTATTAGCTAGATATACCAGCCTATATCAGCTGTAAATATTAGCCTATTAGCTAGATATACCAGCCTATATCAGCTGTAAATATTAGCCTATTAGCTAGATATACCAGCCTATATCAGCTGTAAATATTAGCCTATTAGCTAGATATACCAGCCTATATCAGCTGTAAATATTAGCCTATTAGCTAGATATATCAGCCTATATCAGCTGTAAATATTAGCCTATTAGCTAGATATACCAGCCTATATCAGCTGTAAATATTAGCCTATTAGCTAGATATATCAGCCTATATCAGCTGTAAATATTAGCCTATTAGCTAGATATACCAGCCTATATCAGCTGTAAATATTAGCCTATTAGCTAGATATATCAGCCTATATCAGCTGTAAATATTAGCCTATTAGCTAGATATACCAGCCTATATCAGCTGTAAATATTAGCCTATTAGCTAGATATATCAGCCTATATCAGCTGTAAATATTAGCCTATTAGCTAGATATATCAGCCTATATCAGCTGTAAATATTAGCCTATTAGCTAGATATACCAGCCTATATCAGCTGTAAATATTAGCCTATTAGCTAGATATATCAGCCTATATCAGCTGTAAATATTAGCCTATTAGCTAGATATACCAGCCTATATCAGCTGTAAATATTAGCCTATTAGCTAGATATATCAGCCTATATCAGCTGTAAATATTAGCCTATTAGCTAGATATATCAGCCTATATCAGCTGTAAATTTTAGCCTATTAGCTAGATATACCAGCCTATATCAGCTGTAAATTTTAGCCTATTAGCTAGATATACCAGCCTATATCATCTGTAAATTTTAGCCTATTAGCTAGATATACCAGCCTATATCAGCTGTAAATTTTAGCCTATTAGCTAGATATACCAGCCTATATCAGCTGTAAATTTTAGCCTATTAGCTAGATATACCAGCCTATATCAGCTGTAAATATTAGCCTATTAGCTAGATATACCAGCCTATATCAGCTGCAAATATTAGCCTATTAGCTAGATATACCAGCCTATATCATCTGTAAATATTAGCCTATTAGCTAGATATACCAGCCTGTATCAGATGTAAATACTAGCTGATTTCCGTGGTTAATATTAGGGCATATCATCTTTATACATCAGCAAATATCGACTGTAGATATTAGTCTATATCAGCTGCAAATAATGATCAAATTATTTGTTAATATCAACCTCTATCGACTATAATTGTCAGCCTATTTCAGCTGTGAATATCGGCCTACTCTGGCTATAATTATCAGCCCATATAGGCTGAAAGTATCGGCCTATTTCAGCTGTAAAACAGCCAGAATCAGCTGTAAATACGGACTGTTTGAGCAGTGAATATCTTTCTAAATCTGCTGTTAGTGTTGGTCTTTTTCAGCTGTATGAATCAGCCTTAATCAGCAAAGAGTGGCCTATATCAGCTACAGATATCAGTCTATACTGATGGTGAATATCAGCCTAAACTACTTTTACATATCAGCTGAAATTCATTCTAAATATTCACATATCAAATATCAACAAACACCCAGGTGTACTTGCAGCTTTCTGGAGGATCTTTTTGTTTGTCGTCTGTGATTTTAGGACAGATTTGATGCCCTAGGTGTTTCCAACCAGCCGTCAGCTAAATATTAGCCTATTAGCTAGATATCCAGCCTATATCAGCTGTAAATATTAGCCTATTAGCTAGTAATCACAGCGGTCTGGGATGGAGGCTAATTTTCCACTGCTGTCTATGACGGAGGGTCCGGTGAAGGAGCAGGTGGCTCTGAAGTCCTTCTTCAGAGGCATGTTAGCTGGGGAACAGGAAGGGTTCAGGTCACAGAAGATGAGCCTATATCAGCTGTTAAAGGAGCCTATTAGCTAGAACATCCTCCTCTGAGCTGTAAATATTAGCCTATTCAACTAGAAGCACACCTGAAGATATCAGCTGTAAAAAGTCCTATTAGCTAGATATTAGCCTATATCAGCTGTAAATATTCCCCAGCCTATTAGGGCCATGGAGGTCAGAAAATACCAGCCTATATCATAAAGTCAAGCCTGTGATTCTGATATTTTACCTATATCAGCTGAAATATTAGCCTATTATTATATACCAGCCTAAACAGGAATTTTACACTGTTAAACAATATAGCCTTTTTTCTAAATGTAAACCACCTTTTTGACTTTTACCTTGTTATCGATAATGTTAACAATGTGGATGATAAACCATCAGGAAAGTAATGTAAGGATAGCTAAGCCTATATCAGCTGTAAATATTAGCCTATTAGCTAGATATACCAGCCTATATCAGCTGCAAATATTAGCCTATTAGCTAGATATACCAGCCTATATCATCTGTAAATATTAGCCTATTAGCTAGATATACCAGCCTGTATCAGATGTAAATACTAGCTGATTTCCGTGGTTAATATTAGGGCATATCATCTTTATACATCAGCAAATATCGACTGTAGATATTAGTCTATATCAGCTGCAAATAATGATCAAATTAATTGTTAATATCAACCTCTATCGACTATAATTGTCAGCCTATTTCAGCTGTGAATATCGGCCTACTCTGGCTATAATTATCAGCCCATATAGGCTGAAAGTATCGGCCTATTTCAGCTGTAAAACAGCCAGAATCAGCTGTAAATACGGACTGTTTGAGCAGTGAATATCTTTCTAAATCTGCTGGGTTAGGCCTGTTGGACTAGACTTTTTGGCCTGTATGAATCAGCCTTAATCAGCAAAGAGTTTTGGCCTATATCAGGTGGACTAGACTATCAGGGTTTTGGCCTGATGGTGAATATCAGGGTTTTGGCCTAAACTACTTTTACATATCAGACTGAAATTCATGGTGGACTAGACTGCAGGGTTCACATATCAAATATCAACAAACACCCAGGTGTACTAGACTGCAGCTTTTGGCCTGGAGGACTTTTTGTTTTGGCCTGGATGGTGGACTGACTGATTTTGGACAGATGGTGATAGACTTCAGGGTTTTGGCCTGACTGGTGGACTAGACTGCAGGAAACCAGCAGACAATAAAAAAAACATGAATTCTAACTGAGCTTACCTTGACTCTCCCGCCCTGCAGCAGCTCATATGAAGTAGTCAGGTGTTTCACAACCACCGTGTCCAGAACTAGCTGCAGGGTTTTGGCCTGATTCCCGTACTTTGGCCTGATGGTGTCGGTGGCCTGGATGGTGGACTAGACTGGGTTTTGGCCTGGTAATCACAGGGTCTGGGATGGTGGACTAATTGGGTTTTGGCCACTGCTGGGTTTTGGCCTGGATGGTGGACTGAAGGTTTGGCCTGGATGGTGGACTAGACTGAAGTTTCTTCAGAGGCAGGGTTGGCCTGGATGGTGGACTAGACTGCAGGGTTTTGGCCTGGATGGTGGACTAGACTGCAGGGTTTTGGCCTGGATGGTGGACTAGACTGCAGGGTTTTGGCCTGGATGGTGGACTAGACTGCAGGGTTTTGGCCTGGATGGTGGACTAGACTTCAGGGTTTTGGCCTGGATGGTGGACTAGACTGCAGGGTTTTGGCCTGGATGGTGGACTAGACTTCAGGGTTTTGGCCTGGATGGTGGACTAGACTGCAGGGTTTTGGCCTGGATGGTGGACTAGACTGCAGGGTTTTGGCCTGGATGGTGGACTAGACTGCAGGGTTTTGGCCTGGATGGTGGACTAGACTTCAGGGTTTTGGCCTGATGGGGGACTAGACTGCAGGGTTTTGGCCTGGATGGTGGACTAGACTGCAGGGTTTTGGCCTGGATGGTGGACTAGACTGCAGGGTTTTGGCCTGGATGGTGGACTAGACTGCAGGGTTTTGGCCTGGATGGTGGACTAGACTTCAGGGTTTTGGCCTGGATGGTGGACTAGACTTCAGGGTTTTGGCCTGGATGGTGGACTAGACTGCAGGGGTTTGGCCTGGATGGTGGACTAGACTGCAGGGTTTTGGCCTGGATGGTGGACTAGACTGCAGGGTTTTGGCCTGGATGGTGGACTAGACTGCAGGGTTTTGGCCTGGATGGTGGACTAGACTGCAGGGTTTTGGCCTGGATGGTGGACTAGACTGCAGGGTTTTGGCCTGGATGGTGGACTAGACTTCAGGGTTTTGGCCTGGATGGTGGACTAGACTTCAGGGTTTTGGCCTGGATGGTGGACTAGACTGCAGGGGTTTGGCCTGGATGGTGGACTAGACTGCAGGGTTTTGGCCTGGATGGTGGACTAGACTGCAGGGTTTTGGCCTGGATGGTGGACTAGACTTCAGGGTTTTGGCCTGGATGGTGGACTAGACTGCAGGGTTTTGGCCTGGATGGTGGACTAGACTGCAGGGTTTTGGCCTGGATGGTGGACTAGACTGCAGGGTTTTGGCCTGGATGGTGGACTAGACTTCAGGGTTTTGGCCTGGATGGTGGACTAGACTGCAGCGGTTTGGCCTGGATTGTGGACTAGAATGCAGGGTTTTGGCCTGGATGGTGGACTAGACTGCAGGGTTTTGGCCTGGATGGTGGACTAGACTGCAGGGTTTTGGCCTGGATGGTGGACTAGACTTCAGGGTTTTGGCCTGGATGGTGGACTAGACTTCAGGGTTTTGGCCTGGATGGTGGACTAGAATGCAGGGTTATTGCCTGGCTGGAGGACTAGACTGCAGGGTTTTGGCCTGGATGGTGGACTAGACTGCAGGGTTTTGGCCTGGATGGTGGACTAGACTTCAGGGTTTTGGCCTGGATGGTGGACTAGACTGCAGGGTTTTGGCCTGGATGGTGGACTAGACTGCAGGGTTTTGGCCTGGATGGTGGACTAGACTGCAGGGTTTTGGCCTGGATGGTGGACTAGACTGCAGGGTTTTGGCCTGGATGGTGGACTAGACTTCAGGGTTTTGGCCTGGATGGTGGACTAGACTGCAGGGTTTTGGCCTGGATGGTGGACTAGACTGCAGGGTTTTGGCCTGGATGGTGGACTAGACTGCAGGGTTTTGGCCTGGATGGTGGACTAGACTGCAGGGTTTTGGCCTGGATGGTGGACTAGACTGCAGGGTTTTGGCCTGGATGGTGGACTAGACTGCAGGGTTTTGGCCTGGATGGTGGACTAGACTGCAGGGTTTTGGCCTGGATGGTGGACTAGACTGCAGGGTTTTGGCCTGGATGGTGGACTAGACTGCAGGGTTTTGGCCTGGATGGTGGACTAGACTTCAGGGTTTTGGCCTGGATGGTGGACTAGACTGCAGGGTTTTGGCCTGGATGGTGGACTAGACTGCAGGGTTTTGGCCTGGATGGTGGACTAGACTTCAGGGTTTTGGCCTGGATGGTGGACTAGACTGCAGGGTTTTGGCCTGGATGGTGGACTAGACTGCAGGGTTTTGGCCTGGATGGTGGACTAGACTTCAGGGTTTTGGCCTGGATGGTGGACTAGACTGCAGGGTTTAGCCTGGATGGTGGACTAGACTGCAGGGTTTTGGCCTGGATGGTGGACTAGACTTCAGGGTTTTGGCCTGGATGGTGGACTAGACTGCAGGGTTTAGGCCTGGATGGTGGACTAGACTGCAGGGTTTTGGCCTGGATGGTGGACTAGACTGCAGGGTTTTGGCCTGGATGGTGGACTAGACTGCAGGGTTTTGGCCTGGATGGTGGACTAGACTGCAGGGTTTTGGCCTGGATGGTGGACTAGACTGCAGGGTTTTGGCCTGGATGGTGGACTAGACTGCAGGGTTTTGGCCTGGATGGTGGACTAGACTGCAGGGTTTTGGCCTGGATGGTGGACTAGACTGCAGGGTTTTGGCCTGGATGGTGGACTAGACTGCAGGGTTTTGGCCTGGATGGTGGACTAGACTGCAGGGTTTTGGCCTGGATGGTGGACTAGACTGCAGGGTTTTGGCCTGGATGGTGGACTAGACTTCAGGGTTTTGGCCTGGATGGTGGACTAGACTGCAGGGTTTTGGCCTGGATGGTGGACTAGACTGCAGGGTTTTGGCCTGGATGGTGGACTAGACTGCAGGGTTTTGGCCTGGATGGTGGACTAGACTGCAGGGTTTTGGCCTGGATGGTGGACTAGACTGCAGGGTTTTGGCCTGGATGGTGGACTAGACTTCAGGGTTTTGGCCTGGATGGTGGACTAGACTGCAGGGTTTTGGCCTGGATGGTGGACTAGACTGCAGGGTTTTGGCCTGGATGGTGGACTAGACTTCAGGGTTTTGGCCTGGATGGTGGACTAGACTGCAGGGTTTTGGCCTGGATGGTGGACTAGACTGCAGGGTTTTGGCCTGGATGGTGGACTAGACTGCAGGGTTTTGGCCTGGATGGTGGACTAGACTGCAGGGTTTTGGCCTGGATGGTGGACTAGACTGCAGGGTTTTGGCCTGGATGGTGGACTAGACTGCAGGGTTTTGGCCTGGATGGTGGACTAGACTTCAGGGTTTTGGCCTGGATGGTGGACTAGACTTCAGGGTTTTGGCCTGGATGGTGGACTAGACTGCAGGGTTTTGGCCTGGATGGTGGACTAGACTGCAGGGTTTTGGCCTGGATGGTGGACTAGACTGCAGGGTTTTGGCCATTTACTGCTTGAATGATTGGTGAGTTCTGTGTAGGTTTGCTTCACCCTTTATAAGGAAAATAATCATTTTATAGTCATCAATAGTAAACATAACACAGAACACGTTTCAGGACTTTCCATACACTGTAAAAAAAAAAACAACAACTAGATTTTCATGATTTATTTATTTTTGATTTATTAGTAAAAGACTGAATGAAGTCCTTTTCAAAATTAAACTGCTAAATTTGACTTTGTATTGATTTTTACTTTCTGCAAACAATTTTATTAAAAATCTAATAGATCAGACTATTTTTATCACCAAACTAGTGACATCTGGGGCTAAATTAAACATTATACAGCTGCTGAGAGGCCATTTCAAAACATCGCGATATAAGGTAAGTGTACCCATTAAGCCCACCAACATCTAAGTTCACGTATTTTTCATAGATACTAAGATGGTTTATAAACATGATCATTTGTTAAAATGAAGGATTAATCTCTCATTTTAAAGTATATTTATTTACTTATGCATATTTTAAAGAACAAATCAAAGACATTTTTTGAATAAAGTCAAAAGTCTGGCATGGGCTTCATTGGTACTGAGGTACCATTTAAGCTCATCTGTGTTCCAAATAAACCCTCAACCACATTTACTGACAGAAATATAAAAATCTATTATTTTCTCAGGTAGTAAACACATATTCATTCAGTAACATGTTATACATGTTAAAATAATTTTTTGAACTAACAAACATGACTAAGAAGGCCTCAAACTAATTTTCATTGGCTTCAGTATTTAACATTTCATTGAACATTTTATTTAATATTTATAAAATTTGATTAAATATTGACAAAATAAAAAAATGTATTTGTTTTTAAAAGTATTAAATGACATTATCGTGCATCAACAATATCGTATTGAACTAGGATTTAATGTTTGGCTGTAACAATGATGATTTTAGGACAGTTGCTGTAATTCTTCCTTTTTGTTGGCATTTTTCTCAAATTAACTGACATAACAGTTCTTCTGGGCAGTGTGTGATCTGTGATGTACTGGTGTTAATGAAGTTAGTATAACAACATCCAACACAGGATTACAGTGAAAAGCTATCAGAAATGTCATTATTTCCTATTGAAACACACCAGATGGGCTTAAATGGAACAGACTGGGCTTAAATGGTTCTGCAGTGACTTCCAGGGAAATAAAGATAATATTTTCTCACCAAAATGAAACAAATGCATAAAGAAATGCCTGTAGCCTAAATATGCTGTAAAACTCGCCATCCCTCTTTAGCCAAACTTTCTGAATTATCAAGGAGTTCTTGTTCAAAGTTAGCTTACGCTAGCTGTTTTTTGGGTCACTGTACCATTTAAGCCCACCTTGGAAAAAAGACATTTTTGAAAATATTTCACCCACCCAAACCATTTTTTGTATCTTAATTTGAAGATTTATGTAAAATGAATCAGAAAACACTTAGTTTGTGTTCTTATCATTTTTAATCCTTCAGCAGTGTATCTATCAGTACGGCTACATGTACTGACTAGTGATTAGCTCGCTACGCTAGCTAGCATGACTCAGCTTTTCACATGAAACTAAATAGAAAGAAATGACAAAAAACTACTGGTTTATACACAAAAACAAATCAATAATCTCTCAGATTACATGATATGAATGTATTTACCAAGTCAGTGGCTGAAAATAGTTGAACAGAGGTTTTTTCTGAGGGTCCAAAACACCAAAGTTTTGAGGCGACTTTATCTGAGCCTCCTTGAGACCGCACAAATGTAGGCGGGCCTTATTCAATATCGACAAATGTGATTGGTGCCAAACAAAAACTGAGATATGATTAAGAAATTGTGTGATTGGAAAAACTAATGTATAACATTAGAAAGGCCCCTCTTTTTTTAAATTGACTTCAGAGTTACAAGTGGGCTTAGATGGTGCCTGGACTTAATGGGTACACTTACCCTATATCGTGTATCGGGGTACAGCAAAAATAAATCGGGATATCAATTTTAGGCTATATCGCCCAGCCCTACTACAGAGCCTCAGTCCAGTGGATCCAACATGGCTACCATGTGTGCTTACCTTGGCTCGCTTTAAGAAGGGACATCAGGAGTAGGAGTCCGATCATGTTGGGAGAGTTTTGTTGGCTCACAGAAAGCTGGAAGACATAAAGTTACACACGTGTCAGAGGAGGCAAACATGGGCAAAATATGGCTGAAAAAAAAGTGATGAAACTGGTAAAGAAAAAGGAGCTCCAAGATGAGGCAACTATTACCCAGGATGCTAGCACCAAGTCTACTGATAAACCACACATCGATAACAGATCTGGGGAGGGACCAGTCTCTGGGTCTGTCAGGGTCCGGTCTCTGGGTCTGTCAGGGTCTATTCTTTTAGTTTGACAGGGTTCATTCTTTGGTCTGTCAGGGTCCAGTCTCTGGGTTTATCAGGGTCCACTCTCTGGGTTTATCAGGGTCCACTCTCTGGGTTTATCAGGGTCCAGTCTCTGGGTTTATCAGGGTCCAGTCTCTGGGTTTGTCAGGGTCCAGTCTCTGGGTTTATCAGGGTCCACTCTCTGGGTTTATCAGGGTCCACTCTCTGGGTTTATCAGGGTCCAGTCTCTGGGTTTGTCAGGGTCCACTCTGGGTTTATCAGGGTCCATTCTCTGGTTCTGTCAGGGGTCCTGTCAACTCTGTGGTCAGGCCTGACTCTCACATAGGTATAATTTGCACCATATCTGGTATTCAAACAGAGAATTGTTACATATCATTGTTTTAGATGTGCTGCATTCTGTTTGCAGAGAGAAGCAGACAGGTGAGGAGTGTGCTGTTGCTCTTACCTGTCCAGGTTTGGATGAAGCAGCTGAAGGTTTCTGATCAGGAGACTCTCTGAGGATACTGCAGCTGATGTCCAGGTGTGTCTGCTGCTCTCTCTGTTTGCTCGGCTCTTTTTATCTGCATCCTCACTGCTGCTCACACCTGAGGAGAACGGAGAGAGGAGGAGTTAAGGTGAGAAAAACAGGCCCACGACTTTGGAGTATGAATTAAAAAACTGTCAATTTACCTCTACGTGGCACTGAGAAGGTTTAACCCCTCTCCCCCAACAGGTAAAAGCTGTTCTTAAAGCTGCAGGCAGAGGTGGTCCAAATCAAACTTTTTCTTCTGTTTCAATAGAAAGAAATGATGATTGTGGACCTGTGAACAATTCAAACTAACTCAATACAGGTGCCCTAGTGTTACGTTTTAAAGAAGATGTAGCCTATGTAAACACTCCTAAACCGGGAGCTGAGCTGTTGAAGGTACTAGTCTGAGTCTCCCAAGACATAATCAAAGAAGATTCACTCCAATGTGACTTTCTGAAAGGAGATCTGAGCCAGAAAGTAAAGCTTTGAATGTTGTAACTGTAACCAGAATATGGACCCTGATAAACCCAGAGAATGGACCCTGATAAACCCAGAGAATGGACCCTGATGAACCCTGAGAATGGACCCTGATAAACCCTGAGAATGGACCCTGATAAACCCTGAGAATGGACCCTGATAAACCCAGAGAATGGACCCTGATAAACCCTGAGAATGGCCCCTGATGAACCCAGAGAATGGACCCTGATGAACCCTGAGAATGGACCCTGATAAACCCTGAGAATGGACCCTGATAAACCCAGAGAATGGACCCTGATAAACCCAGAGAATGGACCCTGATAAACCAGAGAATGGACCCTGATAAACCCTGAGAATGGACCCTGATAAACCAGAGAATGGACCCTGATAAACCAGAGAATGGACCCTGATGAACCCAGAGAATGGACCCTGATAAACCAGAGAATGGACCCTGATGAACCCAGAGAATGGAACCTGATAAACCCTTAGAATATGGAACCTGATAAACCCAGAGAATGGACCCTGATAAACCAGAGAATGGACCCTGATAAACCAGAGAATGGACCCTGATGAACCCAGAGAATGGAACCTGATAAACCCTTAGAATATGGACCCTGATAAACCCAGAGAATGGACCCTGATAAACCCTTAGAATATGGAACCTGATAAACCCTTAGAATATGGACCCTGATAAACCCTGAGAATGGACCCTGATAAACCCTTAGAATGGACCCTGATAAACCAGAGAATGGACCCTGATGAACCCTTAGAATATGGAACCTGATAAACCCAGAGAATGGACCCTGATAAACCCTTAGAATGGACCCTGATAAACCCAGAGAATGGACCCTGATAAACCCAGAGAATGGACCCTGATAAACCCAGAGAATGGACCCTGATAAACCCAGAGAATGGACCCTGATAAACCCTTAGAATGGACCCTGATAAACCCAGAGAATGGACCCTGATAAACCCAGAGAATGGACCCTGATAAACCCAGAGAATGGACCCTGATAAACCCTTAGAATGGACCCTGATAAACCCTGAGAATGGACCCTGATAAACCCTTAGAATATGGAACCTGATAAACCCAGAGAATGGACCCTGATAAACCCTTAGAATATGGAACCTGATAAACCCAGAGACTGGACCCTGATAAACCCTGAGAATGGACCCTGATAATCCCAGAGAATGGACCCTGATAAACCCAGAGAATGGACCCTGATGAACCCAGAGACTGGACCCAAGATCAGATAAGATGAGAAGATAAAAGATCAGACAAGATGAGACAAGATAAGGTTATTTCGGATAAGGTAGTATTAGTGAGTGATGAGTTAAGATAAGTTGGATAGAATAAGGTAAGTTTTAAAAAGGTAACTTAAGAAATCATAAGTAAGTTAAGATAAACATGATAGGATAAGGTAAGATAGTCAAACTCTCATGCTGGGCTGCTGTCATCACTCAGCAGCTTAACATCCCAGCCTTAGCATGTCATTGTACATGTCTTTAGTTATGCTTTCTGATGTCATATTGCTCATCAGACTGATAGCATGCTGTACTTACAACCCTCAGAGTAGTTAGTGTCACAGAGGAATGAAGCAGAGCCAGACGCCGTCATTAGAGACGTCTGATTGGCTCTGAGGTGTTCCCCACTCTCATGCTCTCAAAGCTTCTTTATTCTTTATGGAAAGGTCTACACAATCTGGAGCTACTGGACTCATATCTATCTGATATTTTTCTAAGCTTTTATGCAAACTAACATTCCAAAATGATGGCAGCAGCACATCTCAAAAAAGTAGGGACAGGGCCAGGGGTGTAGCACAGGGGAAAAAGGTTACTGATTAAACCCAGAGAATGGACCCTGATAAGGACCCTAGAGAATGGACCCTGATAAAGTGTTTTTGTGTCTTAGTGATAAACCCAGAGAATGGACCCTGATAAACCAACTAAATGAATCTGATAAACAGAGAATGGAAATTTGTATCAAATGATAAATGAGAATGGACTCTGCTCCTCCCTTAGAAATGTCCAAATGGTATAGCACAGCAGAATAATGAAAGTTAATTTAATTTAACCCTAGTAAAAAAAACTGCTCTTACATTTGGGAAAGGATGGTTCAGAAATACATTTAAATGCAGAGATATTTGTAAAAAGGTTAAGGGGGTCCTGTGTAATATTCTGGACAGGGCCATGTTTACCATTGTGTAGCATCCCCTCTTCTTCTAACAACAGTCTGTAAATGTCTGGGCAGTGAGGAGAGCAGTTACTGGGAGAGGAATGTTGTCCCATTCTTGTCTGATGTAGGATTCTAGCTGCTCAACAGTCCCAGGTCTTTGCTGGAGTCACTGACGTCTGTTATTCACATTTTACACAGCGACCCAACTTTTTCGGAATTGGGGTTGTAAAGTAAAAAGTAGATTTTTTCAAAGTTTACTTACAGTGCCCCTATCTGATCATTATGAAGTGTCAGCTCCTTCTAAAGCCTTTCTTTATGAACATGAGCGTGTAGCAACACTCCTGGTAAAGTTAATTATGGGAGCACTTTAACAATAGGCAAATTTCTATGTCATTAAAAGCATGATGCAGCTCAGAACATTCCAGCAGAGTTATTTGTAAAATGTGACAGGTTCTCTGAAAAGCTTAATCTCAGACAGGCACATGTGTACATGACTCTGTTGAGCTGTTCTCTGTTATTGTTGCTTCCACAAAAGAACATCATGCACTATAATCAGCATAAACTCACAAAACCACGGACCACTTTATGTTTCAGACTATTAGTATCTGCATGACATGTAGGGGGTGGGTAAAGAACCATCTAGTCTGGAGTCTTAGGGGCATTGGTTGACATGTAAACAGATGAATCAGTGGTACAGTTCTTTGGTTTCTCTTGGTAGGGAACATAATCAGTTCTACTCTGCATGTCTAAAACCTCCTCTGTTTCAGCCCTCCTCAGAACCAGCTGTTCCTGTGTCTGTGGCTTTAAATGTTAATGAGCTGTCTGACTCCGCCCCTCTCAGGAAGTGGGTTCTGATTCTTAGGGACAGGCCGGGGGCACATGTTTTTGTTAAAAAAACCTGAAAAAGTGTATTTTTCATAATATGTGACCTTAAAGGCCACACGAATGATGGCTGTGATGATACAAAAGAATAAATCTAAAAATAGAATGAGACAAACCAGAATGAAATTGATTAGATAAAATAAAAAAAATAGATAACAATACAAGAAAATAACAAAATAAAAGTGTTTAAGTGAAAAAACAAAAAAAAGCAATGATGAAATGAATATAACATAAAAATATCAAAAATGCAATACATAAGATCAAAATTTAGAAATAAAATTAAAAGAACAAAGAATGGACTGAAAAATAAGTGTTATTTAATCTTTACATAAATAATAAAATAAAAGAATTTTTTAAAAGAATTTTTTAAAATTTTGCAATACAAAATAATTTTTTCCAAGCGAATAATACATAATAATAGTATATCATATATATATATTATATATAAAACATATATTATAGTATGTAATAGTAATAATAATACATAGAGCTTTTGTTTATTTATCATAGTAATAATAATAATTATTAGAATTATTATAACAATAATGAAATATGTATAAAATGATTATAATAGTAATAGTCATAGTAATTATAATATTTATAATCATCATCATCATCATCATCATAATACAACTAATAATTATTAGAATTATAATTGATAATTGATTATAATAACAATAATGATTATAATAATAACAAAAATGATATTAATAATAATGATAATATTGATAATGCTTCTAATGAATAATATTAATGACAACAATAATTATTATCATCATTATTATTATTATAATAACCCTCCATTATAACAGATTTTTGCCTAATTGACCAAAAAAGGGCTGTAGCACTTCCGCCACATTCAGAGTTAATGCCTTTTTTAAGCTCTTTTCCTGTTTGCTCACAGCCTGGTCTAAAGAACAGATAAATATTTGTCAGAGAGGGTTATCAGGTCAGGAGAGGTGATTCTGGAAAGTGCAAAGCCCTCTTTTCCTCCCTCCTGCTGCCCGTAGACACACCCACGCACTTGTGTGTTTACTGGATATTGCAATTCTGTTTAAAGTTAAAGCACTTTTTAAACCTCTGTTTTTAAAAGGTGCTATACAAATAAAGTTATTAATATTTATTATTGTTACTGGAGGTCACGCTGAGGTCGTTGAGATTTGCAGCTGCTCTGACATGGAAACCCATTCATGAGGCTCCTGCTGCAGTTTTAGTGTTTACATTAATGCCAGCGGAAGAGTTAGGACTCTTCAGCAGAGACCTGGAGACTTTTACAAAGCATCAACCTTAACAGTTGTTAACTCCTCTCTGTGATTTTACCGGTCTTTTGCTTCATGGCTGAGCTGTTCCAAACTCATCCAGGTTCAAATAAAATCACTCACCGCTGGCTATGGAAGATCCAGCAAAGATAAGAATTCACCAACAGTCTTACTGCAAAGATGCCGTCATCACAGAACCACGCTGGAGGTAACTGAGCTCTTCACAGCGACCCATTTAGGATCACAGATGTTTGAGACGGCATGGCTAGGTGATGATTTGATACAACTGTGACCAGGCTTGCACGCAGAATGACCCCAATTCTGCAATTCTGAGACTGGACCCTAATAAACCCAGAGAATGGACCCTGATAAACCCAGAGAATGGACCCTGATAAACCCAGAGAATGGATCCTTATAATCCCAGAGAATGGACCCTGATTAACCCAGAGACTGGAAAAAACAAAAAAGCAATGATGAAATGAATATAACATAAAAATATCGGACCTGCAATACATAAGATCAAAATGGAAATGATTAAAGAACAAAGAATGGACTGATGAAAGAGAATGTTATTTAATCTTTACATAAATAATAAAATAAAGAGAATGGACCCTGATAAAGCAATACAAACGGACCCTGATACACCCAGAGAATGGATGATACATAATAATGGACCCTGATAAACCCAGAGAATGTACATGATACATAGAGAATGTAATAATAATACCCAGAGACTTTTGTTTATTTATCATAGAGAATGGACCCTGATAATTAGAGAATTATTATACACCCAATAATGAAATATGTATAAAATGATTAGACTGGACCCTGATAATAGTCAGAGTAATTATAATATTTATAATCATCATCATCATCATCATCATAATACAACTAATAATTATTAGAATTATAATTGATAATTGATTATAATAACAATAATGATTATAATAATAACCCAAAAATGATATTAATAATAATGATAAGTGGACCCTGATAAACCCAGAGAACGGACCCTGATAAACAATAATTATTATCATCATTATTATTATTATAACTGGAACCCTGATTATAACCCAGAGAATGGACCCTGATAAACCCAGAGAATGGACCCTGATAAACTCAGAGAATGGACCTTGATAAACCCAGAGACTGGACACTGATAAACCCAGAGAATGGACCCTGATACACCCAGAGACTGGACCCTGATAATCCCAGAGAATGGACCCTGATAAACCCAGAGACTGGACCCTAATAAACCCAGAGAATGGACCCTGATAAACCCAGAGAATGGACCCTGATAAACCCAGAGAATGGATCCTTATAATCCCAGAGAATGGACCCTGATTGACCCAGAGACTGGACCCTGATGAACCCAGAGAATGGACCCTGATACACCCAGAGACTGGACCCTGATGAACCCAGAGAATGGACCCTGATACACCCAGAGACTGGACCCTGATGAACCCAGAGAATGGACCCTGATAAACCCAGAGAACGGACCCTGATACACCCAGAGAATGGACCCTGATACACCCAGAGAATGGACCCTGATAAACCCAGAGAATGTACCCTGATACACCCAGAGAATGGACCCTGATAAACCCAGAGACTGGACCCTGATGAACCCAGAGAATGGACCCTGATAAACCCAGAGAATGGACCCTGATAAACCCAGAGAATGGACCCTGATAAACCCAGAGAATGGACCCTGATAACCCAGAGAATGGACCCTGATAAACCCAGAGAATGGACCCTGATAACCCAGAGAATGGACCCTGATAAACCCAGAGAATGGACCCTGATAAACCCAGAGAATGGACCCTGATAAACCCAGAGAATGGACCCTGATAAACCCAGAGAGTGGACCCTGATAAACCCAGAGAACGGACCCTGATAAACCCAGAGAGTGGACCCTGATAAACCCAGAGACTGGACCCTGATAAACCCAGAGAATGGACCCTGATAAACCCAGAGAATGGACCCTGATAAACTCAGAGAATGGACCTTGATAAACCCAGAGACTGGACACTGATAAACCCAGAGAATGGACCCTGATACACCCAGAGACTGGACCCTGATAATCCCAGAGAATGGACCCTGATAAACCCAGAGACTGGACCCTAATAAACCCAGAGAATGGACCCTGATAAACCCAGAGAATGGACCCTGATAAACCCAGAGAATGGACCCTGATAATCCCAGAGAATGGACCCTGATAAACCCAGAGAATGGACCCTGATAAACCCAGAGAATGGACCCTGATAGACCCAGAGAATGGACCCTGATAAACCCAGAGAATGGACCCTGATAAACCCAGAGAATGGACCCTGATAAACCCAGAGAATGGACCCTGATAAACCCAGAGAATGGACCCTGATACACCCAGAGAATGGACCCTGATAAACCCAGAGAATGGACCCTGATAAACCCAGAGAATGGACCCTGATAAACCCAGAGAATGGACCCTGATAAACCCAGAGAATGGACCCTGATAAACCCAGAGAATGGATCCTTATAATCCCAGAGAATGGACCCTGATTGACCCAGAGACTGGACCCTGATGAACCCAGAGAATGGACCCTGATAAACCCAGAGAACGGACCCTGATACACCCAGAGAATGGACCCTGATAAACCCAGAGAATGTACCCTGATACACCCAGAGAATGGACCCTGATAAACCCAGAGACTGGACCCTGATGAACCCAGAGAATGGACCCTGATAAACCCAGAGAATGTACCCTGATACACCCAGAGAATGGACCCTGATAAACCCAGAGACTGGACCCTGATAAACCCAGAGAATGGACCCTGATAAACCCAGAGAATGGACCCTGATAATCCCAGAGACTGGACCCTGATAAACCCAGAGAACGGACCCTGATAAACCCAGAGAGTGGACCCTGATAAACCCAGAGAATGGACCCTGATAAACCCATAGAATGGACCCTGATAAACCCAGAGAATGGACCCTGATAATCCCAGAGAATGGACCCTGATACACTCAGAGAATGGACCCTGATACACCGAGAGACTGGACCCTGATAATCCCAGAGAGTGGACCCTGATAAACCCAGAGAATGGACCCTGATGAACCCAGAGAATGCCCAGGGCCCTGCTTGTGGTAAGAGGTCTGGCTGAAACACCTGGGTTCATAATCAACAGGTGAGCTTGTATCCATATATTTTTGCCCATTCCTCTTTGTGACTGTGTCACCTTAAGGAGCGAGGGATCAGCAGCTGGGGAGGAGTCGTTGAAACTGGCATATAGGATGTCCATGTGATCACCTGGACATTGGTAACATTATAAGCTAGCAAAATGAATGCATTTAAACTTGTTTAAGAAGGTCAGAAGTAGACGCCTTGAAGTCCTTCAGAAAGTATTCAGTGGGAGAGATCAGATCTAGCTGCCAGAACAAACACAGGCTGAACCATCGCCGTCCTTGTCAGGCCAATGATTGCCTAATGATTGAGCAATGATCATATTTGCTTTCTGTCTTAATAAAAGTCCAGTAAGGCTCAAGGGGAACCAGGACTATGAACTAACGGGTCAGCATGGACCTGTGCAAAGCAGCTTTCCTCCTAGGAGCCCTGATCTGCTGTGGTGAGATATTCAGGCATCTCCTCTTATCACTAATATTCCTGCTCTATAGCTGTGCAATCCTAGAAATATGACTGGATGTCCTGGTGACACTCCTGATGATGTTTATCTGATGGGACAGCATTTATAATTTGCGGTTTGTGTGTTTCTGCTGTCAGTGAGTGGAGATGAGGTGGACGGCTTCACCAGAAACAGAGCAGCATGGATCCTCTCAGAGCAGAAGAGGCTCCACAGAGCAGACACTGTAGCTGACTGTGCTGCCAAATGTAACGCTGAAGAGAGCTTCAGGTGCAGGTAAGTGTGACCTCTCACCTCAGAAACCATTAAAAGTTCACAGATCGCCTACCAGCGTCTCCCTGCTGTGTCCACAGAGCCTTCATGTTTGAGGAGATGGATCACGAGTGCTGGATAGCAGCCGGACATACCGCCAAGACTGTCCCTCACAGAGACGGCGTTTCCCTGTACGACAGAGTTGGTGAGTCCTCTGGACGCAGAAATATGGAGTCAGAGTCTGTTCTCTGAGCTCTAGATGTAGAAGTATGCTGACAGAATCTGTTGTCTGAGTTATGGACGTAGAAATATGCTGACAGAATCTGTTCTCTGTGTTCAAGACGTAGAAGTATGCTGATAGAATCTGTTGTCTGATTTATAGATGTAGAAATATGCTAACAGAATCTGTTCTCTGAGCTCTAGAAACTAGCCATTTTTACACAGAGATTCCGCAATAAAGGTGAAAAGGAATGGCCATCGCTGTTCCGCAACAAGCAATTCACACAAAGGTGTAACAGAGCCGTGCACGCCCGAGCTTACACACACACCCCGGCGTCCCATAATCAGATGGCAGCCGCTGTCTGAGGTGCTGCTTTAAATGAAACTCGAAACTCTGGATTTCTCGGTTCAAAACTTTGTATTTTCTAAATGAAATACGCGAAAAATAACATGAACATTCATTTTGATCGATTAGATCTAATAGACTTTTTTCCTCCATGCTTCTGAGTTGGAGGTCTGACTTTAAGCTGTGTCACCGCGCACTATTTACATCGGAGGAGGGAAACTTCAGCGTACCGAGCTCACTTGAACACATCTGGCAACTTTTCAGATGCTGCTGTGAGCAGAGATGTGTCTGCTCTGTCCTTCCTGTACAGAGTGTGATCAGCTCTCTAACCTCCCAGTATCTCCAGTTAATCCACATTATTCTTTGTTTTATCCAGCTGTTGTTTTCTCTGATGAAATGCTGCTCGATTAAACTGCTCTAGTTTTTAAATCTCCCGTTTATGGAGACAGCAGGGCACACTCACCGTTGTGGAATGCCGTGACATCCTTTCAGACTCGTAGTGGAAAAGTCTGTTGTGGCTCTGATACTACCTCTTGATCCGGATCACCCGTGGGGCGACATTGACGCCCTATTGCAGAACGGTCGCTTTCATACAGAACGGCGTTGCATAATGAAAGCATAACAGACACGGAAAAGAGAGGCAGTGTGAAAGTATCTCTAGAAATATGCCGACAGAATCTGTTCTCTGTGCTATAGATGTAGAAATATGCCGACAGAATCTGTTCTCTGTGCTCTAGATGTAGAAATATGCCGACAGAATCTGTTCTCTGTGCTCTAGTTGTAGAAATATGCCAACAGAATCGTTCTCTGAGTTATAGACGTAGAAAAGAATCTGTTCTCTGTGCTCTAGATGTAGAAATATGCCGACAGAATCTGTTCTCTGTGCTCTAGATGTAGAAATATGCCGACAGAATCTGTTCTCTGTGCTCCAGACGTAGAAATATGCCGACAGAATCTGTTCTCTGTGCTCTAGATGTAGAAATATGCTGACAGAATCTGTTCTCTGTGCTCTAGATGTAGAAATATGCTGACAGAATCTGTTCTCTGTGCTCCAGACGTAGAAATATGCCGACAGAATCTGTTCTCTGTGCTCTAGATGTAGAAATATGCCGACAGAATCTGTTCTCTGTGCTCTAGACATAAAACCCATTCTATGAGTTTATCAGGGCCAGACATTTCTGTAGACAGTGTTTTTGTATATTTAATTTCTACCTGTGTGATTATAAATCTGCCAGTGATATTATCATACTCATTGACATTAAATTATAATGTTATAATTTTTAATAATCTTTACATTCAGGTTTTAAAAACATATCTAGCCGTTAAGATTGGAACAAAAAGGTGTGTTTTAGCTCTTAAAAGCAGCGGCACGCTAACAGGAGGAGGCTGGCCTGAAACGGTCCTGGACTCAGGAGAAAGTGGCTTTAATAACATAAACTAAATCAAAGACTGACTCTCTGTGCTCCGTGTCTTACAGAGGAATGTTTGGAGTGCACTGGAGAGACCTACAGAGGAAAAGTCTCCACCACAGAGAGCGGACTCACCTGCCAGCGCTGGGACTCTCAGGAACCACACAAGCATAAGTTCAACACCGGCGTGTAAGAGCACAAAACGACACATCCATTCGACTAACAACAAGTAAACGTTTTTATTAAATCAAACCAATTAAAGATGATTTTTCTCTAGCCGGCTACAGAATAACCTGGAGGAGAACTACTGTAGAAACCCGGACAATGAGCCCCGGCCCTGGTGTTACACCACCGACCCCGACAAGCGCTGGGATTTCTGCCCCATACCCCGCTGCAGTGAGTCCTCTAACACACAACACAGCGGCTAAATGTGCTAACGAGCTACGATGCTAACCACAGCAACGTCTACTTACAGCAGAGCTATGCACACTTTTATTCAAGGACTACCTGTAGACTCTGGATCAGAGACTCAGAGGGACCGTCACTGTTAAAGTAGAGGCTGGTCTGAGAAAGTCATCAGACCCTTTAAGCAGCACACAGGTGCTAAACAGTGGTCAGATCTTTACCTGTAGTTACAGCCTATAGCCTCTTACCGCTTTTCCATTTTATTACCTTCTATCAGACAGGGTAAGACCTCGCCTTCATTAGTCTTTAGTCTTTAGTCAAGAAGCATAAGGGGGATCCAGGGGCCCTGTCAGACTGGGGACCAATAATCATCAAAATCATGGACCCTGGTTAAGTTAAGCTGTGATAACCATATTTAATATTTAACCTGAATAATAAAAGCAACAAAAATAACATTTGTTCTTTCATGCTGTGGTACAGAAGAGCCTCTTTTATTACAGCGGAATGACCCTTTAATGTTAACAATGAGGATGGGCACACTGAACCACACCATCAAGAAGGTAATGTTGGACTTTATAGCTCAGACATGATGAGCACAAAGATCAGGACGCCTGAAAATTACTGAAGACTTTAATGGAACAGGAATGAAAACACGTGGATGGAGACAAACATGGGTGAAAATGTCTGAGAGGCAAAAACGGACAAAAAAATGTTAAAAGAGCCAACAAGGGCCGGCATAGATGTGCAGCAAGTGGTAAGAAAATGGCAAAAATAGATGGAAAGGACAAAAACATGGGCGACAAGGGGCAAAAGAGATGAATACGAGCAGCTATAATGTGGCAAATACTGGTTATAATAAAAAAAAAAGTGGAAAATTTGACAAAAAACAACAATGAAACGGTTGAAAAGCAGCAAAAATGGGCCAAAGAGGCTGAAGGAAGAGGCAAAAAGTGTTTTAGAGGAGCAACAATCTCCCCGAGTGGCAAAAATGGCGAGGGACCTGGATGCATTGGAGGACCTCCACCTCACACCAGAAGTCGAACGAGCGCCGCCATATCTCATCTTCTAATACCAGAAGTCACTTGAACTGAACGTCTTCTTCATTTTTTTCTTCGTGCATCGCCGCAATGTAAATAGAGACAAGTCGCTACATCATTCAATACAGTAGACAAGGACTGTTCATGTTTTCAGAATAAAAAGCTCAAATGACGATTTTAATGAATCATCTAATAAATGATCTATATTAAAATAATAACTGATAGTGAAATATAAGTTCATATAAATAAGTCGTAAATCGTTTTTCATGCAGACGGTCCATTTTGGTGGAAGTTGTCCAGCACAATAAACGCTGAACTGGAAGTACTTCACATACGCGTGAAAAAGGCCTTGTTGTGAAATTTATCAAACTATACATTGATATATACATTGTTTCAAAATAAAAAAATATCTATACATATATGAAACTGTATTATATATAAAATTACTTTATTTTAAATCATGGAGTTCATCTTTTCATTTAACTGAGAAAATACAAGAAGGCTGATTCTGCTTTAATGTTTCACCATCAGTTATTATTTTAACATGGATCATTTATTATAAATGATTCATTTAAATCCATGTAATCTCGTCATTTGTGCTTTTTATTCTGAAATCTTGTACAGTCCTTGGCTACTGTATTGAATGATGTAGCGACTTGCCTCTGGCAACATGGCGGCGACACCGACGTCCGGCCAGTCAGCCTCCTGTCACATATTGTGTCTGTGCTCAGTAATACGTGAATTTGGATCATAAATCGATCCATTAAAATAAATGTAACATTATCGCTGTGCTTGTTAACCCAAAAACTTGATAATTTTTCGTCTACTTGTATTTCCTTACTTGGAGGACCTGCCTCTATCAATATGGCGGCGAAGTACGGAGAAAACAGCAAAGAAGACATTCAGTTTAAGTGACTTCTGGTACAAGAAGACGAGATATGGCGGCGATATTCCGACTTCTGGTGTGAAGTGCAGGTCCTCCGATGCGTCCAGGTTCTCTTGAAAATAAGGAATAAAAGACGCAAAAACATGCGAAATGGGTAAAAAGTGGCACGAAAGTAGCAAGGAATGGAAAAAACCTGCAAAACAAGGGAAAAAGGGTTAGAGTCGCAAACAAAGTGGCAAGAATGGACAAAAAGTGGCAAAAAACAGGCAAAATGGGGGAAAAACAGGGGAGCAGGTGGCCTAGTGGTTAAAGGTGCTCCCCATCTAAGCGGGCGGTCCGGGTTCGAATCCGGCCTGAGGCCCTTTACCGCATGTCTCTCCCCCACTCTTGACCCTGTTTCCGACTCTATCCACTGTCCTCTCCTATCTAATAAATGCACAAAAATAAATCTTAAAAATAAAAAAAAATGGGGAAAAATAAAAAAAAAGAAGAAGTGACTTTGAAGGGTAACAAGAGGCAAAAATTGTCAGAAACAGCAAAAATAAGTCAAAAGCTGCAAAAATTGGTTCTTAGGTGGCAAACATGTTACAAACTGGAAGCTGCAAAATAATAATTTATATGACAAAAAATAGGCAAAGAGTGGCAAATGTTGGTTATAATCACAAAAACGTGGAAAATGGGCAATAAATGGCAAAAAAGGTGAAAGCAGTAAAACAAGTGGCGAAAAAGGTTCAAGCAGAAATGGCTAAACAGTGGCATAAATGTTGCAAATTGGGCAAAAGACACAAAATAATGGTTAAAATTTGGCTGGAATGTAGAAATTTGGTCAAAAAACAGGCAAAAGTTGGCCACAGTCACAAAAAATATGGGAAAAATGGATAAATAGTGGAACGCAGCAAAACCGGGGTAAAGAAGAGGCAAAACAGGAAAAAGCTGCAAATTTAACAAATTCATCAAAAATGGTTAATGTGGCAAAAATGTTGTAGAGCTGTGAAAATGGGGAAAAAGTGATTACAAGTGGCAAAAAAAAGGCAAGAATGAGCAACAAGTGGCACAGAAGGTGCAAAAACAGTAAAAATGTGTGTGGGGGGGTTAAAGTCAACAAAAGGAGTGGCAGAAATTAACAAAAACATGGCAATAAAATGGAGAAAAGGTACAAAAAGAAGCAGCAGTAATGGGCCACACGTGGCGAAAAGGACAGAAAGGGTTAAAAGTGACTAAAACATGGCAGTAAATGGCAACAAGTGGCAAGAAATGGTTGAAAGAGGTCGTATTCTCTGTTTTTTCTGGCCCGGACGATTCTGTGGACAAGCCTGCAACAAAGCTGGAACTGAAGAATTTAACGTGAAAAACAACGAGAAAGTTCACATTTAAAATCAGTCGAGTCTTGAAGGCTCCTGTTTGTTGTCTGAGTTTTAACAAACCCTTCCATCTCTAGCCAGGGAACCTCCCGCCATCGTCCCAGAGTTGACCTGTGCCACAGGAAGTGGTAAAGCTTACAGAGGCACCATAGACGTGACAGAGTCTGGAAAAACATGCCAGAGATGGTCTGACCAGACGCCGCACGAACACAGACGCACATCTGAGAACTACCCCTGCAAGTAAGAGCCACTGGAACACAAAAACTCAGATTTTCACAGAGAAAGAAGCAATTTAGTGGAGGTTTGAAATGTTGGTTACTGTGCAGCCTGTCCTTCTGATTGATTTAATCAGAGCCGAGAACTGAGGGCAAACATGCTCACCAAACTTGGCAGCTGCATCAGGTGATATTTTATTAGTCTCCAACATGAGCATGAAAAACTGACTCCTCTTAACTCCATGAGGACATACCGCCCTCTTCACCAGCCCCCTTGTTCTGGTCTTGTTTCTAGGCTTAAAGAGTGAAACCAAACCCCTGCAGCTTTTGTGAAGAACTAGAAAAGACCACGTAGAGAGGCATCACTTCAGCTCTTTTATAGAACTCAAAGGGTTTGGCTGTGATGGTTTGTCGTATTTGGATGTCTCGCCATTAGACAGGAAGTGTTCCATTACTATACAGGCTCCAAACTTTTCCCCCTGCTGTTGTGTTGCTGACTGCAGGGGCCTAGATAAGAACTACTGCCGTAATCCTGGCAATGACGAGAGGCCCTGGTGTTACACCACAGACCCTGAGACTCGCTGGGAGTACTGCAGTGTGCCGAGCTGTGGACCTGAACCAGGTATGATCCGGATCATTCCACCATCTGCCGAGATTTTCTTCTCCATCACTTTCACTCTGGGAATCTCTTTGGGCCAATCAGATGTCCTGGTTGGATTAAACAGTTGTAAGATTAGAAAGGTTTTTTTCATCCTTGCAGAAATGAGCAGGTGTAGGAGGAGCTACCTGAGTCGGTGACGTTGGGATTGTTTGTTGTAGAAATGATTTAGAAATAACAAAGAGGGAGTGTCATGTCAGTCTTCATTTAAATGACTGTGACACTTATTTTCCCAAAGTTTTCCCTCTCCACAGCGGTAATTGTGAAATAAAATGTTAATATTATGGCATTTCTAAATATGCTTGTGTTTCTTCTCTTACAGAGGAATGTTTCGAGTGCACTGGTGAGAGCTACAGAGGGAAACTCTCCACCACAGAGAGCGGACTCAGCTGCCAACGCTGGGACGTCCAGGAGCCACACAACCATGACTACGACCCCAGCAGGTACGACCGAGAAACGACACAGCAATTTAACAACCGAGAGCAGAAATACAACACTTAGGACAGCAGAGTTTAAATAGTCAGCATTAAAAACTGGTCTTCATTTAAAATTAAACTTCTAAAGAAGAAATGAGAATACAGAAGCAAAGAAAGGCACCATCAGGAGATAAACTAACTTTATTACTGAGTTTGTTTTCATAGGAAGATTTTTGTCTTGAAAAATGTTGATATTCCAATATTTTTTCTAGATGGGCCTGTAGTTTACTATGTACAAATTTGTTTCCTATTAATTTATTCAGGACAAAAAATGCCTGGTGTTAAAAAAACATTCAGCAAAAAATTATTTTGAAAAAGAATCCCAATTTTTTAGGACTTCTGTTAACAAACTACAGTCCTGATTAAAACAAGGGTTTTTTTTTAAATCACAAACAGTGAGTTATTTTGTACATTTCACATTTAAATACAAGTAACTTTCTTTTGAATTTTGTAGAAATAAATCACGTTTGTAATTTTTTTTTCTTTCATGAAAATAAATAAAAACAAATGTTAGGTTTGTTTATTATTTCTAGCAGAGGCCTGGAAATTTTAAAGATTAGCAACAAAATTGATTATGATACATGATAAATAAACAAATATATAAATAAATATATAAATACTTACATAAATAAATACATAAATATATAAATTAATAAATACATGAATTAATAAAAACATAAATAAGTACATAAATAAATACATATATAAATAAATAAATTAATTAATAAATACATAACTTAATAAATACATAAATAAGTAAATAAATAAATACATATATAAATAAATACATAAATAAATAGATCAAATAAATACATAAATAAGTAAATAAATATATACATGAATAATGCATCAAAATGCCCCCAAGCCACCTGGCTTTTTTTTTTTTTTTCAGTAAATGACTCTTTATAGGATTTTCCCCTTTCTAAACAAGGATGAATTCTTGTAAACAAAAAAAAAACAAACAAACTGGCATTTAAAGGGTTTTCCTTTGACATGATCTCTAGTCATCCAGTGGAGTTTCTGGAGGAGAACTACTGTAGAAACCCCAGCGGTGACCCCCGACCCTGGTGTTACACCACCGACCCGGAGATGCGATGGGAATACTGCACTTTACCCAGCTGCAGTAAGTCTCTAACATATTTACTCATTTCTAAACGTCCATCAGTCAGACTCAGGAGCTGATCATTCAATCATGGATAGAACTAAAGATGAGACTGTCTTTGCTTTGGTTGCCGGTGCAGAAACTTTTTCCACTGAGGGCCACATACAGAACATTTAAGGATGGTGGGGCCACTCTCATATACCTTCCCTTTATGATACCAAAGTTAGTTAATCCAGTCCGATTTAGGTAAAGATGCACTAAGTGATCCGATATATTTAAAGTTTAAGTCAAAGAAAAGGTTCATTAATGAACTGTTGTGTCAAAATGTTTGTTTACAGAACGAGTCCAGAAGCATTGCCTAGTGCTAAAACTAAAACACGCTAATCCAAGTAGATTCATTCCGTCTTCACAGCTATCATTTTTGCTGTGTTTTCTAATTGAGAATAGTTTTGTGTTACCATCCCGGATGAGCCCCCAAGGTCACACAAAACTGTGATGAAATATACTCGACAGTAAAGCATGAGCTTCATCTTCTAATGTCCGCTATTTTTCTTTTATGTTTTAGAATTTGCTACAGGCCAATAAAAAATGGGCCGAGGGCCATAGTTTGGACACCCCTGACTTACAGCTTCATACCCACCCATGTCTTATTCCGTAACTTTCCTGATTACTTTTCAGGAAGTAGACTCGACCTCAGCATTCCTCAGTTGTCATTAGTCCTTAGACTCCCCAGAATAACAAAGACACAAAAGTCAAATAAAAAGCTTGTGTTATGAGTGCTGCTGTTCTTCTTCACTCAGCTACAGAACCTCCTGCCTTCAACAAAGAGTTGACCTGTACCACTGGTGTTGGCGAGGCTTACAGAGGCACGATGGCTGTGACCGAGTCCGGAAAAACGTGCCAGAGATGGTCCGATCAGGCGCCGCACAGACATGACCGCACTCCTGACAAATTCCCCTGCAAGTAAGATCCGCCGGAACACAGCGGTGTTGATTTACCATGAAAGACGAGGCAGTGGAGTTGACAAAAGAAATATCCACCACAGCCCTCTCTTTTGACTTTTTCAGTTAGTCGTTTGATGGCAGAGAGACAAAGAATAGTAGAAGAAGGTGGTCATCTTACTGAGCAGAATTTAAGATGGCCACACTCAGCAAGATGTGCTGAATTTGGCCAGATTCTCGCCATACCACCAGAGTTAGCAAAGGAACAACTCTCTGATGGTGGCGCTATGACCAGTATTTTATAAAACAGACACGTTAAGAAGTGCTCTGTTATCAAACTAGTACAGTCTGAGGCTGACTGTGCCCTGTATGTTTCAATAAAGAGTAACTTCCTGTTACATGGCGAGAAATCAAACTTTAATGAGCCGCCACATCCCCTTTAGTCTCCATATGAGCTGAACGATGTTTTTCACATCTCATCAGAGTGAGTAAAGGCTTCATTATCTGACTGTTTTAAAGATGACCTCATTAGATTATCTATATGGGTTTTAAAGGCACGGATTGATGAGGATAAATAAACCTTTTTTATATTCTTGTTTTGTCAAAAACAAGTATGTTTATACCTACTGTACTTATTGCTGGGGATGTTCCAATACCATTTTTTCATTCCTGATATATTCCGATACCAAGGTGTTGCTAGTACAGATCTGATACCAGTGAGAACTTTCTGGACTGACTGTGCAGACTAGTAAATTATTTTAGACCTATATTTGACACACACCAAAGGCTTTTTTTATCCCATAATTTTTATCTCATAATAACGACATTTTATCCCGTAATTCTGATGTTTTATCTCATTATTATGACTTTTATATGGAAATTATGAAATAAAGTATGGAAGCCAATTTCTGCCACTTTAAAAAGAAAAATGTGGAAGTTATGCAATAAAAAAAGAGAACCCTAAGTCAAAATTATCTCATAATTATGAATTTTTATCCCATAATTATGACTTTTTATCTCATAATTATGAATTTTTATCCTATAATTATGAATTTGTATCTCATAATTATGAATTTTTATCCCATAATTATGACTTTTTACCCCATGATTATGATGTTTTATCTCAATATTGGGATGTTTTTTAATGGGAGCCCATTTCTGCCAAATAAAAAAAATTATGAAAGTAAGGAAATTCTTTAAAAACAACACCCTAAGTCAAAATTATGAGATAAAATTATCTCATGAACTATGAAATTTTATCTCATAATTTTTATCTCATAATTATGGCACTTTATCTCATTATTATGACTTTTATATGGAAGCCCATTTCCTCCAAATAATAAAAATGTGAAGGTAAGGCAATTCTTGAAAAAAATGATTTAAGTCATGATTATGACTTAAAAGTATGGAAGCCCAATAGTGCCACTTATAAAAGAAAAATGTGCAGTTAGGCAATTTAAAGAACAGGAGAATCCAAAGTCATTATTATGATAAAATGTCAAAAATACAAGATAGAAAGTTAATATTGACACATCTCCATTATTATGACTATTTTTTTGATATGTATGAATTTTTTCCCATAATTATGACTTTTTTATGGAAGCCCATTTCTGCCAAATAAAAAAAATCTGAAAGGTAATTCTTGAAAAAAAATCTCAAGTCATAATTATGAGATAAAAAGTCAAAATTATGAGATAAAAAGTCATAGTTATGAGATAAAAAGTATGGAAGCCCATTTCTAAAAAAGAAAAATGTGGAAGTTAGGCAGTTTCAAAAAGAGAATTCTAAGTCAAAATTATGAGATAAAAATTTGGAATTATAGCGTTTTATCTCTCAATTTTATCTCATAGTTATGACTTTTTATGTCATTGTTATAACTTTTTAATGGTAATCTTAAATTATATTTATGACATAAAAAGTTGAAATTACAAGATAGAAAGTTGAAATTATGAGTTTAAAAAATAATAATAATGAGATAAAAAGTCAAAATTATGAGATAGAAAGCACTGAAGACTATTTCCACCACTTAAAAAGAAAAATGTGGAAGGTAGACAGTTTAAAAAGAAATCTCATAGTTATTTCTTAGGATTCTTTTTTTCAAGAATTGCCTTACTTTCACATTTTTTCTTTATTATTTTGTGGAATTGGGCTTCCATATAGATTGAGAGCCAGCTTCTCTTCTGGAAATAAAAAGTATTAAAACTAAAAGCATAATCCTGTCCAAGTTTAACATTCGTTTTTGCCTTCGTTCATCCCTGCTGCTGTGTTTCTGATTGTCAGAGGCCTTGAGCACAACTACTGCCGTAACCCTGACAAAGAGAGGGGACCCTGGTGTTACACCACGGACCCTGAGACTCGCTGGGAGTACTGCAATGTGCCGAGCTGTGGACCTGACTCAGGTAGGACCCCGGCCGTTTTTGATGATGATAACATTATCAGCTGGGATGTTCAAAAACTCCTCATGAAGACGGCTATCCTGACATTTAGGTGAAGTGCACAAGTCAAGTAAACGAGTGTGTTTCTTCCCTCAAAGAGGAATGCATGGAGTGTAACGGTGAGAACTACAGAGGAAAAGTCTCCACCACAGAGAGCGGCTACACCTGCCAGAGCTGGGCCTCCCAGGAGCCACACAAGCATGGTTACAACGCCAGCGGGTAAAACCACCAACCAGCAAGTTTAACAAACACCCAGCAATATCAAATCTTTTTAAATACAAGAAAAATAATATAGTTTCCCCTTCACGTTATCTCTAGTTGTCTTCAGAGGATTCTTGAGGCGAACTACTGTAGAAATCCAAGTGGTGAGTCCCGGCCCTGGTGTTATACCACCAATCCCCAGAAAAGATGGGAGTTCTGCACTATACCCCGCTGCAGTAAGTCCTCGAACATATTTGCTCATATATCAGACTTTAATGCCTCCTATTTCACCATTTCATCTGCCAAAAACCTCCATCAGTCAGACAGGAGCTGATGATTCAGTGAGCTACTGCAGTGGTCAGGTCAAACATGCAGGTCATACCTGGTCTTACCAGTAGGTGGTGCTGTGACTGATAGCTTATGTTGCTATAAAGATGTGTAAAGTAGCGCTGTGTTATCACTCAAGTAAAGTCTGAGGCAGTTTGTACCCTGTATGTTTACATACAGGGTACTAACTTCCTGTTACATGGCAGGAAATCAAACTTAGATGAACTGCCACACCCATGCCCCTTTAGTCTTGTTCATAAGAGGAATGACATTTTTCTACATCCTACTAAAGTCAGAAAAGGCTCAGTTATCTGATGGTGGTGCTATGACTAATATTTTATGATGCTTTAAATCAGGAAAGCCTGCGATTGGCTGGCGACCAGACCAGGGTGTACCCCGCCTCTCACCCAATGACAGCTGTGATAGGCTCCAGCCCCCCCACCACCCCAAGCAGGTTAACTGGTACAGAAAATCAATGGATATGTTAGGAAGTGGTCTGTTATCACACAAGTACATTTTGAGGCAGTTTGTATGCTGTGTGTTTGAATAACAGTAACTTCCTGTTAAATGGCGAGCTTCCAGAGTGTTGTACATGAGCTGAATGACTTTCTTTCCTTCAAAGTCTTTTGCAGTGGTTCAAAGAATTTTACCTGGGTTTGGATTCATCTTTTTAGGAGTAATCCCAGAACAAGGCCTGGAAGAGTCCGGTTTTAAAGGTCTCATATTTGACCCCATTAAGACAAGTTTACGCTGGTCTCAGAAACAAGCACACCTCCAGTATTAGAGCTCTGCATGTCTATAAACCCCACTGCCTATACTATACTGTCTATCCCGCTGAGTTTGCAGGGAGCACTAAACCAATTTTCAAGTAGTTCTCATGAATGATCTTGGAGGAATTAGTCCTAAAAGGACCAATGAAAATGGCTCATTTATCCATTTTTATCCACAAACAACAGAAAATAAAAGCCGTCCTGTTGAGTTGGTGGTATGGGTATAGTCTCTTTTCGTAGGTCCTGGGACGATGCATACGCCTGCCAAGGTTCATAATCCGCATCACTGAGCCATTAAGCCGCGCCCACCTACATATTTCATATCAGTCATCTCTTGTACCTTCTTCTGTCAACTTTCATGGTTATTACCAAAGCTCCTGCAGAACAACTTCTTGTTTCATGGCGAAAAAAAACCCAGCATGGCCGCTCTGTAGGAGGTAGAGTCATGGATTTCATCATGCCGGCTGGTAAATTTGAGTAGGAGTTGATGAACGGGATGAGACTTGTGGGTAATAATAAAGAAGCAGTAACTTCCTGTTACTAGTAGGTGGTGCTGTTACTAGAAATGTCAAACATACATAGATGGTTCTAGGCTGGTATGATGATCAGGCACATGAGGAAATGTGAACACGTGTGTTGACATTAATTCTGACTCTTCTTCACTTGTTTTTTCTCACTCCATCTCACTTCCTGTTCCAGAATCTGAACTTCCTCCTGTGGACACAGAGTTGACCTGTATAACAGGTACTGGTAAAGCTTACAGAGGCACAGTCGCTGTGACGGCATCGGGAAAAACGTGCCAGAGATGGTGGGATCAGGCGCCGCACAAACATGACCGCACACCAGAGAACTACCCCTGCACGTAAGAGCCAGTGGACCACAGAAACACGGGTTTTTACATGAAAACACGCTGACACATTCAGAAGCATGTTTCTATATCATTTTCTTACTATTATTCTTAAATCTAGCAGTAATGTAATCCTTCTCATATCACTGATGTTTGTGGTTCATCAGAATCTACTAGATTATTTTCTAACTGACTGGCAGCACTAATTGAAACTGAATTAGTTTAAATCCTAAAAGGTTGCATTCATCATGTTCTCCTGAATTCATGGCTGCTTCTGTGTGTTTTCTCATCAGTGGTCTAGGTGAAAACTTCTGTCGTAATCCTGACAATGCCAAGAAGCCCTGGTGTTACACCACCGACCCCGGCACTCGCTGGGAGTACTGCAGTGTGCCCACATGTGAACCTGACCCAGGTATGGTGCTGATCCTCCATAATGGGGATGTCATAGACCGGTCTGGTCTTTGGGACCTGTGATGACTTCAGTGGATCCAGCTGAACCTGAACGGGTCCTCACTAAAATTTTTGTCCCCTGCATTCATGACTGAGTTGGTTTTACTCTCTTCCTGCAGATGTTGACTTTACAGGCGATGGAGGAGACTGCTACGAGGGTGACGGGTCCACATATCGGGGCAATAAATCAGAGACCATCAGTGGCAGAACCTGTCAGGCCTGGAGCTCCATGAGTCCTCACAGCCACAAGACCTCCCCAGAGAAATACCCCAAAGCGTGAGCATCAAATAAAGCCCTTCTTGTTTTAAATCCACCCTGACCACACATCTTAGTAAGGAGTAAATGTTCAAGGAATCAGACTAGTTGAATGTTTAACCCATTCTTGCCACATCTTGACAATTTCACAGCATTTTGCCCATTTTCTCTCATTTTTTGCAACTTATAACCATTTTTATCCACTTTTAACACTTAATATTGTTATTTTTCATCCATTTCTGGCTGCTTTATTCCACTTTAACCCATTCTTGTTGGCCTCCATCATCTATTCTGGCTGCTTTATTCCACTTTTACCCATTCTTGCGGGCCTCAATCATCCAGTAAAGGTCATTTCTTGTTCAAATATTCAAACACAGTTTTGCAGCCCTACTAATTTTGTGACAACCAACTCTCTCAGTCAGATCTTGTATTTAAAGGTGAACCCTACAGTGATAAACTGTCAGTGAGTTTCATTGCTGATTCTCTCACCTATGAGAAAAGTAGAGTTTCATCATGAATGTACAAATATAGAATTCTCAGCTGTCAGAGTAAAAACCCTGCAGTGTTGATTTTTCAGTGCTTTCCTACCTGCTGTCCTAAAACTCCTGCTGTGGTCTCTTTTCAGGGACCTCAGGGAGAATCTGTGCAGGAACCCTGATGGTGACGTGGCCCCCTGGTGTTTGACTACAGACCCTGAAGTCTTCTATGAGTACTGCAAGCTGAAGAAATGCTCCTTCTTAAAATAATGACAAAGAAGACTGAGGATAGAAGAAGACTGAGTCTGGAATACGTGTAGTCCAGCTTTCATCCAGCCCCGGTCTCCTGGGTCTCTCATGGCCGCGCTCATTCCCACCTGCTTTAGCTAACCTTTATGTACAGTGCATGTCAGTGATTTGGTTCTTTAATAAATGTAGCTAAATGTAGATGAAAGAATAAAGACAGCAACACTGTACGGTGGGTAAGGAGAACTCTGGAAAACTAGCTACTCTTCTTACTTTCTCTCAAATAAAAGCATCAAAAATAAACCATTCCTGATTCATTCAAGGCTTTCTTTTCTTTTCTTCTTGCTTTTATTCACACATACTTATTATGACTGCTTTTAAAATCAAATAAGCCCTTTCAGACACGTTATATCCACTCATTTTCCATACAATCATCCTGTGATTCAAACTCTCAGATGGAGAAAAACCAATCAGAGGCTCTCTAAAAGTTGAAGTGATTTATTTTTGTCTCCAAATATCTGCAGATTGGCTCAGCGTCCATGTGCCGTGATCGGCCTACAACATGATGAGGGGAGCGTTAACCTCCTGAGACCCCAACTTTTCTCTCTAAGGCATTTGAAGTTTTTCTCACTTCTTTAGGATCAGTAGGACCTGATAGGTAAAAACCTGAGCCCTGTCTTTAAACAGGAAGTCATGTTGACCAACATATGATGTCTGCATATGGGGACATCATCTATCCTTTTTCTAAAGCTGATTAATTCTATTTATGAACAGTAAGTGTAGAACAATTACACATCTAAAGGTTAGTCAAACAGTTGAAGACTACAAAGATCTTTGGCTCTCTTTTTTGACACAGTTGTGTGTTTTCAGTCCAGAGCTCCATGTGAAGCTTTTCTCACAACCAACACACCAGTACGGCCTGTGTCCGGTGTGGACACGCTGATGCTTCTCAAGACTGTGAGCTGAAGCAAACCTTTTGTCACAGCGCTCACACTGGTACTCTCTGACTCCAACATGGGTGAGTTCATGATAGAGAAGTGAAGATGAACTCCTTAAACTCTTCCCACACTCCCCACAGATGTATGGTTTCTCTCCGATGTGGATGAGTTCATGTGTGACACATTCCCCTTGACTTCTGAAGGCTTTCTCACAGTGTCTACATTTGTGTGGTTTCTCTCCAGTGTGGATCTGCTGGTGGCATGTTAAGTGTTTTTGTTGCCTGAAGGTTTTCCCACATTGCCCACAGCTGTACGGTTTCTCTCCAGTGTGGGTCAAAGTCAAAAGTGTCTTTATTGGTCTCCCTTGGGAGAAATTTGTCTTGGGCAGAGGGGTCTGCTGCACAGACAACACATACAGGTCATTTGGCACATCAACTCATTCATACAGAAGTGGTCAAAGAACAACCAATTGCATAATAAATAAAATAAGTAAAAATACATAAAATACATAGTCAACAGGATCAGATCCGATAAAAAGTGCATACTAGCATCTCAGTGCAAATTCAGCATCACATGGTCTCAAACTGTCTTGTCTGTACATCCTGAGCAATCTGCTCATTTATTAGCTTCACTGACAGTGGGATGAACGAGTGTTTGTATCTGTTATGTTTACAAAGGGGAACTCTGTACCTCCTTCCTGAGTTAAATAAAACATATTCAGAATGCAGTACATGGGACGAGTCCGATAGAATACATTAGAAAATAACATTTTTTAGAGGTTTAAAATCCTAACTTTAACACTGTTAAAGCAAATGTTTAAAATAAACCAAAATTTAAAAAAGGGTGGATTTTAAAAAATGTTTTCGTCTTCATAATCTTGGAAATACACATTTTTGGTTCACGCAACTTAAGACTGTTTAAGTAAAAAAAACCTAAGTTTTTCTCTTTTTCTTCTTTAATATTATTATTTTAGTGTAGTCCTATAATGCCGTAGTAATAACGGCTAGTTAGTTCTTAGATCTTTTTTCAAGAAGAGTGTCTGTTGGCCCATTATGTTGGGATTTTGTCGATGAAAACAATTAAAAGGAGGGGGGGCTTCGCGTTTCTTAGGTATGAGTAGTGGGGGCCCAAAGGAAAAAAGGTTGGGAACCACTGCACTAGACCATGGTGATCTGTTTTGTCTCCTCCTTGTAATGAACTGTAGGCATTCAAATCACCACACCATAACACACTCTATTTCTTCCATAAGCTTTAAGTCAAGTTTTTTGCAAGGATTATACAAATTTATGATGACATCATTTTTGTTATTGATCCATACTTCTACAACGATAAATTCTGATTGACCTCCTCTCCCTTATACCCTGTGGGCCAGGGGTTTTCAAAGTGTGTGAGAGTGAGCCTCACCTAAGAAGAAATTATTCATTCAGTGGACCCCCACCCAAAAAAAGATTGAAACTGAAAAAAAAAATTAAACAACAACATTTCAAACATTCATGTCTGATCTTTAAACATTTTAACAGTAATATATTTTGGATATTTTGGTTTGCAAGTGTCCTTAAACATCTGCCTTTCCCTCTTATTCAGTTATAATGCCATTAAATGACCGTTTTCATATTTTTTTTCATATTTTTTTCATATTTTTTTCCCCATTTTACAACTTCTTCTTGCCACTTTTCCCCATTTTTTCCCACTTTAATCCCATTTTTGCCCTTTTTCACCTTTTTGCCCATTTAAGCTACCTTTCATAAATAAATATCCCTTTTTTCTCTAATTTTTTGGCCAATTTTTATGATGTTTTTTTGCCACTTTTTCAAATTTTTGCCACTTTAATCCCATATCTGCCCTTTCTTTTTAACATTTTTCATGACTTCTTGTCCCTTTAAGCTACCTTTTGCCATTACTTACCACTTGTTTCCTTTATTCCCAATTTTTGCCTCTCCTTTTTGTCATTTTTCCCATTTTTGCCCTTTTTTTAATAATTTTTTTGCCACTTTTTTCCATTTTAACTACCTTTTGCCATTACTTACCACTTGTTTCCTCTTTTTTGCCCATTTTTGCCACTCTTGACTGCTTTTGCCCATTTTAGTCACTTTCCACTCACTTTTTTGTCACTTCTCACCCATTTCTGCTACTTTCTGACCATTTTTACACTTTTTCCCCCCCTTCTCACCCATTTTTTGCTGTTTTTTGACCATTTTGGCACCTCTAACCTATTTTTATTGCTACTTCCAGCTGTTCTTGCCTCTTTTCACCTCTTAGATTGTGGCTCTTGCAAAGGTATTTTCAACAATTTTGCTCTGGTTGAGTATCACTGCTCTATAGCATAGTCCCTATAGTAACTATAAGTCTATCCATTTTGCTCCATGCACAGCAGAGGTTAGCAAAGCAAATCACCTTTTTTCTGGTTTATGGTTCCTCCCCTGAAGCTCTGTGGCGCCCCCCAGGGGAGGCCCGCCTCACACTTTGAAAACCGCTGCTGTAGGGTGTTCCCTGCTTGATAAATGTTACACATCCTCCTCCGTTACCATTAACTCTATCACTCGAACCCCTCTAGAGCTGACTTCCTTCTTGCATATGCTTGATCATTTAAGAACTTTGTTTTTCTGATCCTCATTCTAACACATAATCAACAGCCTTCCATCACGTAAGATTTTAGCTTTCTCGATCTCTCCTATCTCCTATCCCAAGTGTTCTATATGTACATATGTACATTTGTATATAATATACACAGGTGAATTGTATATATTGTCCTGTGAATAACTGTATGGTGGGCAGGTATCAATTAAAAAAAATAAAAAATTAAAAAATAAAATGCATACAGACAACAATGCTCATTAGGCGATGATGTCGTTAATGACTCCTGGTGACTTTTAGGACAGTCAACACTTCCACCATTTACCTACTACTGGTCAACGCGGGCTAAAACGGTTCCTGAAGCCCATTTGTTGATGCTTCCATGTTGAAATCGCGGTCTCAACCGAACTTTGGATCAACCTAACGGCCCGCCCACTAGGCGCGACTTCCTGTCAGCCTGCTAGGTAGCATTCCGATAGACAGAAACGAAGCCTCTGCCTGCCGAGCTATCTGTCAATCAAATGAGACGCGCCAATCAGCTTTCATCCTAAATATAATCCAAACGATCGTGGTACAAAAAAATTCACCCCCAGTACAGTGGGAGCACAATAAGACGCTAGCTAATGAGACACGTTTGGTGTTTTGAACCAGGCGGTAAACCAGTTTAGTTCCTGTGTCAAAACCAGCTGTTTAACATGTGTGCAGATGGGACCGGCGTTCCTGCAGCCAGCCTCTAGTGGACACTCGCGGTATGGCAATTTTTTTGCACTTTGCATCAGCTTCATTTTTTAGGACTGGAGGTTGCCACTTAGTCTCCTCTGAAGGTTAAAGTGATTTTCAGCTGGTCTGCTAACCACCAAAGAAGAAGAAGAAGGTAAACCTGATCTGTGCTAAACTCTTTTTTTTTCAGTATCACAACAACAGCCGCTTGGATTGTAAGGACTACAATGGTGGAATGCAAATTGGAATAAAAGAAATTACAAGAAGGCAAAAAGAAGAAGACAAAGGAGGGATCCACCTAAGCCGACATGTTAGAATAGCAAGGATTTTGGTATAGACTTGTACAGTTTCACAGCCTTTCTGTTAACTTTTTCTCCACATTTCATTGATTTAAAGCGGGTGTGTGGTAGCCAATCACCACCTGGGGGCACCCTATAAAGGGAGGCAGGGAACCCTCTGGTCGCCCTCTTGCTCGGTGGTTCTTGGCCCCGCCCCTTCCGGCTCACCCGGCTTCCGTCTGCAGCTCTCTGGTACAGGAAGGCTAGCTGTTAGCTGCCTCCGTTTTTACCCATTAACTTTGTTTTATTGGCGTCTGTGACCGCAGAAACTTACAGCGCTCTCGTGCGCAAACCTGTCTGACCGGTATGTCACCTTTCTTAGCCAATGGCCTCACTGTTACAGCCTTTAACTTTTATAATTGTAATTGGCTTATTTCTTATCTGTCAGAGCACGTGGCCTGCAGTGGAGGTGAAGGAGACACGGCTGCTTTGCTACAGCTGCTGCTTTGCTACAGCTGCTGCTTTGCTACAGCTGCTTGGGTTGATCTGCTGTGCTGGATGTGCTTGTTTTTTTATTTTTTATTTGAAAAGTTTCCGTACAATAAGGATGTGCTTGTTAGTTTGACTCCATCTGCCTTGCTTCTACTTCCGCCCTGCTCTGCTCTGGAGTCATTTCTTTCTGGTCTAACCTGCGTGCACGTGACAGCTCTTTAGGACCGGATGCTTCTGGGATCTTTTCGCACGTGCACATCATGAACTGGCATAATTACGGAAGCCTTTTAAGGACTATGGGGTTTGGGGAATTTGACTATTTGAGTTACGGTTAACATTTTAGTTTTGATAACTGTTGGGTTTGTTCCTGTAACTCTGTTAATTATTCATTTTTGGGTTCATTTCTGATTATTTCTTTTGGGGTTCATTGCTAATTATTTCCTTATGGAGTTTATTTGGGATTTTTTTTTTTTTTAGGTCTATTCTGGTTTATTTTGGGGTCTGGGTTCTGTGTCGAGTGATTTGAATTGTTTGGGATATTGGGAATTTAGTTTTTTACATTAAGGTATATTTCTTTGAATTAACCTTAAACCTTAATCTTTCCTTTCGTAAGTTGAATATTGTTCAGTTAATTTTGTTTATTTAGGTATTCTTTTCCTCATTGAGTAGTGTGGGTTTTGGGGATGATTGTGGCGTTTTGCATTCTGTTTGTCGGCCCATCTGATTTCCTTTTTTTGTCCTTTCAGAGCTGAGAGCCACAGGTGGAGGAGTCCTGGTTGGTGGTGTGTTTCCCTGGTTAAGGTCCCCCTTCACGTCCATGAGAGTGAGTGTGTGCTTGGCACGAGTGTCTGGGGTGATTTAGTTATTTTCTATTATTTTTAGGATACCCCTCCCTTCACATCAGCCCTTTTCACCCCTGGTAGCCTCCGCTTCTGTTTGGCCTTATTTTCCCTCTGCCCCTTTTTGTATAGCTCTTAGTAATCTTTATATACTGTTGACAATCTGTAATAAAGAATATTTTTATTAACTGGAACCACGTCTCTAGCCTGCTCAGTGAACGAACCTTTGTCCTTACTGTGAGTGCGGTAATTCCTTGGCCAAAACTCCCAAGGTGGCTTTGTTGGTCTATACATTCATGGTAATTTTGAAGTGGAATCAATAATGGTATAATATCTCACCCCTGAGTTGCCACATCTACCTTTGGTTTGGCTGTAAATGTTTGTCTGTTTTAGCTGTAAATATAGGCTTGTTTTAGCTGTAAATATAGGCTTGTTTTAGCTGTAAATATAGGCTTGTTTTAGCTGTAAATATAGGCTTGTTTTAGCTGTAAATATAGGCTTGTTTTAGCTGTAAATATAGGCTTGTTTTAGCTGTAAATATAGGCTTGTTTTAGCTGTAAATATAGGCTTGTTTTAGCTGTAAATATAGGCTTGTTTTAGCTGTAAATATAGGCTTGTTTTGGCTGTAAATATAAGCAGTGGGCTTTTACAGACCGTGGACACTTGAGGAGCTGCTGTCTGATAATGTGTCTCTGTTTGTCCTCAGCTCAGTGCTGAGACCAGACTCTTGTGGAGAGGAATGCCATCCATCATTGAATCTGACTTCAGGGCAGCTGTCTGAGGAAGAAGGATGACTCCCCCTCTCAAGGTAGGAATGAACTTACACTCAACAAATTTCAAGTTTGACTTTTTCCTTTCTGACAATGTGATGGAGTTGATCAGCTGATTTTCTGCCTCCAGTGAGAAAGGTTTGGATGTCCTGGAAGGTTAGACATAGTTATTTGGTGTAGTTTCCTCTAACTGTAACTGAGCTCCTGTCTTGTAGTAGTCTAGTAGTCCGGTCTTCTACAGTTGTTTTCATTCCAAAAACAAACATTTTCATGTTTTATGCCAACTGACCTCAGGAAAATGAAATCTGTGGATGTTTTGGTCATGATGGAAAAAAAAGTGAGTCCGTTTTTTAGCCGTATCACTGACTCGTACCAGGAGGTTATTTTTGTTGCAGTGGTATTGAAAAGTGTATCAGTTTGACATTGAAAACACTGCTATTGTGACAACTCTCCTCCACAGTGATGCAAAGCTGTCAGCTGAAGATCTCCACCATGACTGTTTTCTTTCTGCTTCTTCTTGTTCTAGAAACGGAGGGGCACGCCTCGTAGTCATGACTGTCAGCAGTGTGGGAAAGAGTTCTCTTCTTCTTCAAATTTAAAGAACCATATGCGAGTTCACACAGGAGAGAAACCATACAGCTGTGATCAGTGTGGGAAAAAGTTCCGGGCACGAGGTGAGCTGAAAGGCCATGAGCTCATTCACACTGGAGCGAAACCGTATAGCTGTGATCAGTGTGGGAAAAAATTTGCTCTAAAGGTGTATTTACAACAGCACCAAAGAACTCACACAGGAGAGAGGCCATACAACTGTGAGATCTGTGGGAAGGCTTTCAACCAGCCAATTGTATTGAAGAATCATATACGCACTCACACCGGAGAGAAACCATACAAATGTGAGGACTGTGGTAAAAGTTTCAGTCACGCAGGTAACTTTAAGAATCACAGAAACATCCACACCAGAGAATTACTCTACCCTTGTCAGGACTGTGGTAAAGTCTTTACTGATCCAGGTGCCTTTAAGCGTCATGAGCGTATTCACAGTGGAGAGAAACCGTACAAATGTGAGGACTGTGGTAGGGCCTTCTCTAGATTAAGCAGTCTAAGGATCCATCAGCGTCGCCACACTGGAGAACAGCCGCTCAGTTGTGATCAGTGTGGGAAAGCTTTCTCAAAGCTAGGGACCCTCAGCTCACACCGCCGCATTCATACTGGAGAGAAACCGTACAGCTGCGAGCAATGCGGGAAAGCATTTTCATCTAAAGGTAACCTACAGACTCACATCCAAGTGCACACTGGAGAGAAACTGTACAGCTGTGACATGTGTGGGATAAAATTTGCTCGAAAAGTGGAGTTAAAGATTCACCAACGAACTCACACGGGTGAGACGCTGTACAACTGTGAGATCTGTGGGAAAGCTTTCACAGAGTCATCTGCATTGAAGCGTCATAGACGCACTCACACCGGAGAGAAACCATACAAATGTGAGGACTGTGGTAAAAGTTTCAGTCACGCGGGTAACTTCAAGAATCACAGAAACATCCACACCAGAGAATTACTCTACCCTTGTCAGGACTGTGGTAAAATCTTTACTGATCCCCGTGCTTTAAAGCAGCATGAGCGTATTCATACTGGAGAGAAACCGTACAGCTGTGAGCAATGTGGGAAAGCATTTTCAACTCAACGTAACCTGCAAACTCACCTCCGTGTGCACACAGGAGAGAAACCCTTCAGCTGTGACCAATGTGGGAAAGCATTTTCAACTCTAATTAACCTGCAAACTCACCTCCGTGTTCACACTGGAGAGAAACCGTACAGCTGTGACCAATGTGGGAAAACCTTCAGGCTAAAATACAGCTTAACATGCCACCAGCAGATCCACACTGGAGAGAAACCACACAAATGTAGACACTGTGAGAAAGGCTTCAGAAGTCAAGGAGAATGTGTCGCACATGAACGCGTCCACACCGGAGAGAAACCATACATCTGTGGGGAGTGTGGGAAGAGTTTTAGGAGTTCATCTTTACTTCGTAAACATGAACTCATCCATGCTGGAATCAGAAAGTACCAGTGTGAGCACTGTGACAAAAGGTTTGCTTCAGCTCACAAACTTGAGAAGCATCAGCGTGTCCACACCGGACACAGGCCGTACTGGTGTGTTGGTTGTGAGAAAAGCTTCACAGGGAGCTCTGGGCTGAAAACACACAAATGTGTCAAAAAAGAGAGTTAAAGTTCTTTGTAGTCTTCAACTGTTTGACTAACTTTGAGATGTGTAATTGTTCTACACTTACTGTTCATAAATATAATTAATCAGCTTTAGAGAAGGATAGAAGAAGGTGAAACAGAGACTTTTAAAACACTTGTGCTGAGTCTTGAGAGTGTTGATGTTGTAAATGTTTTCATCCAAACTAATGAATTGTAGTGAACAGTTCAATCTTGAACGCACACACTTCTGTTTGAAAGTCTATTTACAGACAGACGATCACACTACTAGGACCAGAAATATTCAAGCATTGTTACTAGTTTTAAACATTTTTTCAGCATATTTTTGAACAATCTTTCTTTTTTGAATGCTGTTCTGAAATAAAACTGGCCAACTCTAACATATTATGGTCTGTTTGGGCAGTTGAACTTGAAATGAGTCTGTTATTAGTTGTTAGTTTGAATCATTTAGTGATGTTTTATTCAGTAATCTGAATTTATTGTTGTTATGGAGATGTTAACCTTCTTTTTTATGCTTAGCTTTTAACTAAATCTAATCCTGACTTTGGTTTGAAATTGAACTTGTAATGATTGAGCAATAAAACAGGAATGGTTCTCTTCTCTTTCTATGTGTAAATGTCTGCTCTTTTTTTTCAAGGCTGATATTTATAGCTGATAAAGGCTGATATTTATAGCTAATAAAGGCTGATATTTATGGCTAATAAAAGCTGATATTTATAGCTAGTAAAGGCTGATATTTATAGCTGATAAAGGCTGATATTTATAGCTAATAAAGGCTGATATTTATAGCTAATAAAGGCTGATATTTATAGCTAATAAAGGCTGATATTTATGGCTAATAAAGGCTGATATTTATAGCTAGTAAAGGCTGATGTTTATAGCTAATAAAGGCTGATATTTATGGCTAATAAAAGCTGATATTTATAGCTTGTAAAGGCTGATGTTTATAGCTGATAAAAGCTGATGTTTATAGTTAATAAAGGCTGATATTTATAGCTAATAAGGCTGATATTTATAGCTAATAAAGGCTGATATTTATAGCTAATAAAGGCTGATATTTATAGCTAATAAGGCTGATATTTATAGCTAATAAAGGCTGATATTTATGGCTAATAAAGGCTGATATTTATAGCTAGTAAAGGCTGATGTTTATAGCTAATAAAGGCTGATGTTTATAGTTAATAAAGGCTGGTGTTTATAGTTAATAAAGGCTGATGTTTATGGCTAATAAAAGCTGATATTTATAGCTAATAAAGGCTGATATTTATAGCTAATAAAGGCTGATATTTATAGCTAATAAAGGCTGATATTTATGGCTAATAAAGGCTGATATTTATAGCTAATAAAGGCTGATATTTATAGCTAATAAAGGCTGATATTTATAGCTAATAAAGGCTGATATTTATAGCTAATAAAGGCTGATATTTATAGCTAATAAAGGCTGATGTTTATAGCTAATAAAGGCTGATGTTTATAGTTAATAAAGGCTGGTGTTTATAGTTAATAAAGGCTGATGTATATAGTTAATAAAGGCTGATGTTTATAGTTAATAAAGGCTGATATTTATAGCTAATAAGGCTGATATTTATAGCTAATAAAGGCTGATATTTATAGCTAATAAAGGCTGATATTTATAGCTAATAAGGCTGATATTTATAGCTAATAAAGGCTGATATTTATGGCTAATAAAGGCTGATATTTATAGCTAGTAAAGGCTGATGTTTATAGCTAATAAAGGCTGATGTTTATAGCTAATAAAGGCTGATGTTTATAGTTAATAAAGGCTGATGTTTATGGCTAATAAAGGCTGATGTTTATGGCTAATAAAGGCTAATGTTTATAGTTAATAAAGGCTGGTGTTAATGGCTAATAAAGGCTGATATTTATAGCTAATAAAGGCTGATATTTATAGCTAATAAAGGCTGATATTTATGGCTAATAAAGGCTGATATTTATAGCTAGTAAAGGCTGATGTTAATGGCTAATAAAGGCTGATGTTTATAGCTAATAAAGGCTGATATTTATGGCTAATAAAGGCTGATATTTATAGCTGATAAAGGCTGATATTTATAGCTAATAAAGGCTGATATTTATAGCTTATAAAGGCTGATATTTATAGCTAATAAAGGCTGATATTTATGGCTAATAAAAGCTGATATTTATAGCTAGTAAAGGCTGATGTTTATAGCTAATAAAGGCTGATGTTTATAGCTGATAAAGGCTGATATTTATAGCTAATAAAGGCTGATATTTATAGCTAATAAGGCTGATATTTATAGCTAATAAGGCTGATATTTATAGCTAATAAAGGCTGATATTTATAGCTAATAAAGGCTGATGTTTATAGTTAATAAAGGCTGATGTTAATGGCTAATAAAGGCTGATGTTTATAGCTAATAAAGGCTGATATTTATAGTTAATAAAGGCTGATATTTATGGCTAATAAAGGCTGATATTTATAGTTAATAAAGGCTGATATTTATAGCTAATAAAGACTGATATTTATGGCTAATAAAGGCTGATGTTTATAGCTAATAAAGGCTGTTATTTATAGCTAGTAAAGGCTGATATTTATAGTTAATAAAGGCTGATATTTTTTGGCTAATAAAGGCTGATATTTATAGTTAATAAAGGCTGATATTTATAGTTAATAAAGGCTGATATTTATAGCTAGTAAAGGCTGATATTTATAGCTAATAAAGGCTGATATTTATAGTTAATAAAGGCTGATATTTATAGTTAATAAAGGCTGATATTTTTTAGCTAATAAAGGCTGATATTTATAGTTAATAAAGGCTGATATTTATAGCTAATAAAGCAAATGTCAGAATCATCCAATGTTTCTAAATGTCTCTTGTTTAACCTAATTTCTAAAAAATTTGGGGAGCTTTGAAAAAACAAAAGTAACAATTGTCAAATCTCACAACCCCAGATTTTCATATCATTCCAGGAAAAATTTCAGCTCTTTTGGATTTGATGGCAGCAATACATTTAAAAAAAATGTTAGTACAATGTCCCAACAACATCTTTAGTGCTGGTGGAGGGTGGCTGGGGGTGTGATTGTCCTTTGATGGGGTCATAGAGAGGTGAGAAGGGTTTCTTTTCAAACCTGGTGCAGAAACTGTTCAGGTCTTCATCCAGTTGGGGGTTTTCCAGAGGGTGGGGGGATGGGCTCCTGTAGTTGGTGATGTCTTTCAGACCCCTCCACACTGATGAAGGGTCGTTGGTCGAAAACCAGTTTTGCAGCTTTAGAGTAGCTCCTCTTAGCTACTCTGATCTCCTCCTCCTTAGTCTAGTTTTAGTCATCACAGATCTATTTTTGTTAGTCTCAGTGTAGTTTTAGTCATCACAGATCTATTTTTGTTAGTCTCAGTCTAGTTTTAGTCATCACAGATCTATTTTTGTTAGTCTAGTTTTAGTCATCACAGATCTATTTTTGTTAGTCTCAGTCTAGTTTTAGTCATCACAGATCTATTTTTTGTTAGTCTTAGTCTAGTTTTAGTCATCACAGATTTATTTTTCTTAGTCTTAGTCTAGTTTTAGTCATCACAGATTTATTTTTGTTAGTCTCAGTGTAGTTTTAGTCATCACAGATCTATTTTTGTTAGTCTCAGTGTAGTTTTAGTCATCACAGATCTATTTTTCTTAGTCTTAGTCTAGTTTTAGTCATCACAGATCTATTTTTCTTAGTCTTAGTCTAGTTTTAGTCATCACAGATCTATTTTTCTTAGTCTTAGTCTAGTTTTAGTCATCACAGATCTATTTTTCTTAGTCTTAGTCTAGTTTTAGTCATCACAGATCTATTTTTCTTAGTCTTAGTCTAGTTTTAGTCATCACAGATCTATTTTTGTTAGTCTAGTTTTAGTCATCACAGATTTATTTTTCTTAGTCTTAGTCTAGTTTTAGTCATCACAGATCTATTTTTCTTAGTCTTAGTCTAGTTTTAGTCATCACAGATCTATTTTTCTTAGTCTTAGTCTAGTTTTAGTCATCACAGATCTATTTTTCTTAGTCTTAGTCTAGTTTTAGTCATCACAGATCTATTTTTGTTAGTCTCAGTCTAGTTTTAGTCATCACAGATCTATTTTTCTTAGTCTTAGTCTAGTTTTAGTCATCACAGATCTATTTTTCTTAGTCTTAGTCTAGTTTTAGTCATCACAGATCTATTTTTGTTAGTCTCAGTCTAGTTTTAGTCATCACAGATCTATTTTTCTTAGTCTCAGTCTAGTTTTAGTCATCACAGATCTATTTTTGTTAGTCTTAGTCTAGTTTTAGTCATCACAGATCTATTTTTGTTAGTCTTAGTCTAGTTTTAGTCATCACAGATCTATTTTTGTTAGTCTCAGTCTAGTTTTAGTCATCACAGATCTTTTTTTGTTAGTCTAGTTTTAGTCATCACAGATCTATTTTTGTTAGTCTTAGTCTAGTTTTAGTCATCACAGATCTATTTTTGTTAGTCTCAGTCTAGTTTTAGTCATCACAGATCTATTTTTGTTAGTCTAGTTTTAGTCATCACAGATCTATTTTTGTTAGTCTAGTTTTAGTCATCACAGATCTATTTTTGTTAGTCTAGTTTTAGTCATCACAGATCTATTTTTGTTAGTCTTAGTCTAGTTTTAGTCATCACAGATCTATTTTTGTTAGTCTAGTTTTAGTCATCACAGATCTATTTTTGTTAGTCTCAGTCTAGTTTTAGTCATCACAGATCTATTTTTGTTAGTCTAGTTTTAGTCATCACAGATTTATTTTTCTTAGTCTTAGTCTAGTTTTAGTCATCACAGATTTATTTTTCTTAGTCTTAGTCTAGTTTTAGTCATCACAGATTTATTTTTCTTAGTCTTAGTCTAGTTTTTATCATGGAACAAAGGCTGTTGATCATTTTTAGTTAGAGTTTTAGTCGCTGAAATTAACACTGACACACACACACACACATAAATGTTATTGTAACTGCCATAATAGTATGCCATTTGAGTTATTTACTTGCACATTTAATTTAGTAGTGTATTTTGTTGAAGGGTCTGATTTTATATGCCTAATGTAAGGTAGGAACTATTTATGCTCTCACTGCAATAAACCGGAAACAGTACAGCGATGCATTATCGGTTGCAGCCAATATTCACAGGAAAGACAAAGGCTTAAGGTATAACTTTTGGTTATTCAAACTCAGGAGACAACTGATGTCCACTCTTAGGTTTTAATCTCCACAGAAGAAAAGACGTGGAGCACCATGAAAACTGAAATTATAAACAATGTACAGTTTAAAACAATATACGACATACATACATCTTAAAACTCATAAACAATAAAACAAACAACATTTACTGTGTTCGCCTGAAAACCAACAGAAAAAGAGGACAAAAGGACAGTGGGAGTTTACTCTTCTCCATGGCAACCCGCGAATCTCTCTCTCTGTCCTAGCTTGCTTCAGGTAACACACGTCACCATAAAACTTTATTTACAGGATGAACACGGACAAATAAATAAAATAATAACTTGACTAATAACATTATAAACATTGACAAAGTAGAAATTTCTTGACTGAAAATAAAAATTACTCTAGCAACCCTGTAAATTAAATATATGTATTTTGCTTTTTATGTTGCCATGACAACCCAAAACAACTCTGACAGCATCAGCTACACTTAGGGTGAATCCCATTTCTACCCCTTAGCCCTTATCTTAGCCCTACCCCTTGGCTTTGCACGTTCACATCAGGTGAAGTGGTGTCCCAGTTCTCTTTTGAATCGAGGGGTAGGGCTAAGGGCCGAGGGCTACATAGCCCTTTAAACGAAGATTTAACAGGACCACACTTGAAACCAAGGGGTACGATGAATTTCCCCTCCATGCACTGCGTTCAACAGCGAAATGGCACAACAGACTATGAAGGAGGCGCATAACTGAAAAAAAAACATTTTCGGCAAAATGATTATAGAAAAGACAACCATTTTATTTTCTCATATATTGTATTTTTGGTGTCCACACATGTAAACGAGGGTTGTTAATTGTATAAATAAGTGGAGAAGATCAACGCAGTATGAACGAGACGGTCGAAGCTTTATAGTCACCTCCGATGACGCAGCTGTTTATCGGCAATGTGTGATGATGAACTGCGTGTTACGTTTTTTTTAAACATGAAAGATAGGTGGGTCTGTTGAACTTCACTGTTTTATGTCTCCGTGTAAACACATACAGCCAGTGTCGTCTTCTTCTGCTACTCACTTGCATTATTAAGTATTGACAATATAAGTAGCTCACAGGTCTAAACATTATCTTGGCGCCGCCTAGTGGCTTGGCATATTAACTACTCCCATCACTACACTGCAATCAAGTGGCGTCTCGTTTCTTCAGGGAAGGTTTTCACCTCCTCCCTTACCACTCTGTTTCAAGGGGAAAGGGGGAAGAGGTAGACGAAGGGGAAGGGCTAAGGGGTAGAAATGGGATTCACCCTTAGTCTCTGTGGAGGAGTGGGCAGACAAATGGGGCTTCAAGATCTCACCTGCAAAGTCCAAATGTATGATCTTTGGTTTCAAACGGAAGCCTCCAAGTATTGAACTATGTATGGATCCCCTTTAGAGAGGGTGAAAAACTTCAAATTTTTGGGTGTTTGGTTTGATTAACGTATGACTTGGACAGTCCATATCATCAAGAATGTTAAATAAGTGTGAGTAGAGTACAAAATGTCATGAGAAGTTTAGCAGGGTGTGACCGGGGGGCAGAGAGAGGGTCCATGCATTTAAGATATCAAGCAATGATAAGATCTGTTCTTGATTATGGTTGTTTTTTATATGGATCAGCTGCCAAGTCAGTGCTTGGCAAGTTAGCTGTCCTTCAGGCCAAGGCGTTAAGGCTATGTTGTGGAGCTTTTAAAACTTCCCCTGTCCCTGCGCTGCTTTTGGAGATGGGAGAAATGCCCTTACAGTTAAGGCGCATTAAACTGGGGCTGCAATACTGGGCAAAACTTAATGGCTTCCCTCAATCCTTCCCTTCAAGGTGTTTGTTACAGTAGTCCTCCGATACTGATCTCAGGGTCAAGTACATACCGTTTCTTGATGGCGTGAGTCAGCGGGTCAAAAACCAGGGATTAAGTCATGACAGCATAGCTCAACATTTAAGCTGGTCACCTTGGCTGCTACAAGAGGTTGACGTTAACTTGTCCTTTCTAAACCAAAGAACAAGTGAAGGGATAGGCCCTAAAGTAGAACATCTACTTAATATAGAAGAAAGACCTTATCTGAAAGTCTTTACAGATGGGTCTATGGATCCAGAGAGTGGTACTGCAGGATTTGGAGTATTTGTGGACCAGCTTGGGTATGGATTTAAGAAAAGAATTTCAAATGAGACCTCTGTGTTCACTGCAGAACTACTGGCAATCCTCTGGTCCTTGTGGTGGATAGAGGACGCTAGAATATCAAGAGTACTGATCTGCTCTGATTCTGCAGCTGCACTAACGGCTTTAAGAGGAGGCGGATCGAAAGCTCGTCCTGAAATATTCAATGAAATTTTGTCTGTCCTGTTCAGAGTCGGGAAGGCTGGCTGTGAGGTCAGGTTTTGCTGGGTACCTGGGCATGCAGGTGTACAGGCAGTACTCAAGTTGAGGGGGGGGTGAGGGGGGGTGGCATCCCCCCGAAATAAAAATGGTCAAAACCTTCCCCCTAGTAGAAACTATAGTAGATCCTTTAGTTAGTGAATTCATGGTAAAGCTCCCGTGCTGGTTCTGATTGACGTTGTAGAACTTCCACGCACTGATCAGCTGTTTTAAAATCAGATCACGGGTGAAAACAAATAAATAAAACATATATTTTAAGGTGATATAATAAAATTAAGCCTAGGGAGGGTGCAGGGGTGTATTTGAGAGGGGAAGAGGGGGGCAAGATCACTGGTTTATGCTAGTTTAATTCTGAGGGGAAACCCCAATAAAACAGAGCTGAAAGATGTGGGATTAATGTTACGATGAAAATAACTCTTGAAAAAGTCAGACATTAAAAATATTATCTTTATTATTGCAACAAGGAATATGATCATTGAAAGCTCACAAAAATGTGAGAAAAATGGTCAGAGGGCAGCAAAAACATGGCAAAAAATGAGTGTGAAAGTGACTAAAATGGGCAAAAATGAGGAAAAAAAGGGTCAAAAGAAGGAAAAACAGCCAAAAATGGGTGTAAATGTGACTAAATTGGCAAAAAAAATTGAGAAAAATGGTCAAAAGCAGCAAAAACATGACAAAAATAAGTGTTAAAGTGACTAAAATGGGCAAAAATGAGGAAAAAAAGGGTCAAAAAGAAGGAAAAACGGCCAAAAATGGGTGTAAATGTGACTAAAATGGGCAAAAATGAGGAAAAAAAGGTCAAAAAGAAGGAAAAACAGCCAAAAATGGGTGCAAATGTGACTAAAATGGGCAAAAATCTGAGAAAAATGGTCTAAAGCAGCAAAAACATGACAAAAATAAGTGTTAAAGTGACTAAAATGGGCAAAAATGAGGAAAAAAAGGGTCAAAAAGAAGGAAAAACATGACAAAAATAAGTGTTAAAGTGACTAAAATGGGCAAAAATGAGGAAAAAAAGGTCAAAAAGAAGGAAAAACAGCCAAAAATGGGTGCAAATGTGACTAAAATGGGCAAAAATCTGAGAAAAAATGGTCTAAAGCAGCAAAAACATGACAAAAATAAGTGTTAAAGTGACTAAAATGGGCAAAAATGAGGAAAAAAAGGGTCAAAAAGAAGGACCTCACTAATTTTGAAACCCTGGCTACAGCCCTGACCATCCCCCCTGATTTTTTTTTTACAACTCGACTACTGGGTACAGGGATATAAAATAGCAGACTTAATAGCAAAAGCAACCCTCAAGAAAGAGGAAACAGATGTGAAGATCCCCGTGGGAAGAATTGAGCTGAGAGCGAAAATGAAAGCGTGTGGAGAATGAACGGCAAAGAGAATGGGAAAAGGAAGACAAGGGAAGACACTATTCCTCTTTAAAACCAAAAATTTAAAAAGTTGTTTATTATCAAGGAACGCAGAAAGATTCTGTTAAAATATGAAGATTCAGGCTGGGACACTGTGGATTAAATCATGATTTGTATATTATTGGGAAACAGCACAGGGCTATGTGGGTGCGGACACCCTGAAACAGTAAAACATGCTCTTCTTGAATGTTGTAACTCTAATGCTGAGAGGAGAGCTTTGTTTAAGACACTATGGGATCTGGGATTAGACTCATTTTCTATGAAATCTTTCTTTGGCCTCCATAACACTCACCAGCAGATAATGGAAGCAGTTTTACAGTTCCTACACGATACAGGACTGTATGTGAGGATATGAGACGAGAGTGTGACATCTAGTCTGACCAGTGGAGGGCAGTGATACGCCAAGATGCGCCCAAACTGCCAGAAATTGCAAAAGAAGAAGAAGAAGAAGAAGAAGAAGAAGAAGAAGAGCAGTGTTGCTGCGGCCCGAATCGTTCTATATTCAATTTCAACAAAATCGATCTTTTTAACAAACTTAATTTAAAGTTTAATACACTGATACACAAAACGGCCAAAGCTGAAACTGAACTTTCAATAAAAATGCAGTCATGAAAACTCGATTGTGTGTGTGTGTGTGTGTGTGTGTGTGTGTGTGTGTGTGTGTGCATCATTCAGTTTAATGACAGTCGAGGGTTAGTTGAGCCGTTGTGTGTAACACTACAACACTGCTCCCTCAGTAACTGCCATAAAATGCTTGGATAGGCTGCTGAGCAGATGTAGACGCATGTTTGCACATGTGCAGAACAAATCAGGTTTCCGGGACGGATCGGGTAGTGACACCAACGTTAGCTCTGTCTCATCCTGCTAGCTAACTCAACTTAAACCAGTCCATTTTTGTCCAAAAACGCCAATTCATATGAATTTGACTGAAATCCAGACTCACCCACACGTCTCTCCTGTCCGTATCTCGCTGGATAGTTAGAAAATGTTGAGCTTTAATGTCATTTATCCTTCATTTCACCAACAGACAACTCTCCCGCTGAAAGCAGAGGGAGACGAGCAGCGCGCGCTTCCCGCCGTTTGTGTGGTGAGTTCAGGAGCGTCGGAGAACAGAGAATCTCAGCCTATTGTTGTCAATGACTGTGTTTAGAACTTAATGTCATTCTTGGAGGACTGCTGTAATGACTTTTTCTTGACTTGAAAACCTGTTTAACAGTTTTATAATTATTATTAGTAATAATAATAATAATAAGAAGAAGAATTATTAATTTGTAATGATTCATTTTCTAATGTTCCTTACTTTATGTGTGTCGTTTGGTTCTCCATCCTCTCAGCAACCATTGGTTAGAGTTAACTTTAACTGCACATGTGGACAAAATATTTGGGACGCTTCTGTTAAAGCAAGAAAAACCCACAATGGTCACTGAAATAACTGTAAACTGACAAAAGTAATAATAAATAAAAATGTACTGTAGCTTTGGTTTCCTGTTTCTGCTCTTTAGACAGTTTTTATTATCAGCAGTACATTAAAGATCAAGTCAAACAGCCACGTTTGGACAAGTTTCACTAGATATGACGTTATCTCAACATGTGATCCATGTGTGTGAGGGTCACTGACGACGCGTATCAATGATCATCATGAAATATGAGTGTGGGAGAGCATGGACAGGAAGTGACTAAAGAAACTTGTTCAAACCAGAAGAAGCTTCAGTTTGACAGCAGACAGCACATGATAATAACTAGATAAGCACTCGGAGAGCGCAGACCTCCGCCATTAGCCCTATCTCCCAAATCTCCACTTCTTGCCCCAGATGAACTCCTTTGTTGTTTTGGCAGTGTGCATTGGGTCATTATGGATGCATCTTTCCTTAAATTGCCAGGAAAATGTCAAACTGTCAGTCTCAATAGCCCAGAGGCATAAAGGACTGCCTGAGATATCAGAGGTCCTGTGTTTGATCCTTAGGGAGAGACCGAGACCAAAGGAAGGTGAAAATGTTCTTGGAAACCCTATCTACCATCTGGCTCATTACCTGGCCGTCTGCAGGTTGTGTGACTGATTCATATTCACTACTGCTGAGTTTGAAAGTCCAACATCCAAATGAAACACTGAAAGCTTTGGAGAAACTTCAGCGAGTCTCTGATCCTGTGGCTGAAGGTGATCGAAGACTGACTGGCAGTCCAAAGGTTCCTGGTTCAAACCTAATCCAGGTGGGGCTGGTTGATTTTGAAGTCCATTGTCCAAAGGAGGTAATGAAAACCTCAGACGTTCATCTGTAGCCCAGGGTCCAGGTTCAAATGTTAACACTTTGTCAGTGTTCAAGATTTGAGTCCAAAGAAAGAAAGGAGAATCTTTGGAGGCTTCTAGAGATGTCAGTCTCTGTGGTCAAGTGGAAGAGAGGTCTGGCTGGGAGTCTGAAGGTAGCAGGTTCAAATCTTAATACGGCTTTGTCAATTTTCAAGCTTTGACTCTAAATAAAGAAGAAAGACCCCTGGAAGACCAAAGCCAGTGTCTGTTTCTGTAGTCTAGTGAGATAAAGGATCGCTTGGGAGTCTGAAGGTTGCTGGTTCAAGTCTTACCATGGTTTGGTCAGTTTTCAAGACTTGAGTCTAAAGGGAGAATGTAAAAACCTTTGGAGGACTTCAGCAAGTGTCTTTCTCTGTGGCCTTGGGAGAGAGTGGGCTGCTTGGTAATCAGGAGGGTTGCTGGTTCAAGTCTTTCCATGGCTTGGTTAGAACTTGAGTTCAAAGTGAGAAGGGGAAAACCTCTGGGAGTCTAGGGGTGGAGGTTGTGACTTTTAAAGTCCGACATCCCAAATGAAGAGGATAAAAGCACCAGGAGAAGATCTCCTACTGTGAAAGGTACCGGTGGCGCAGTGGGTTTAGCACGCTCTCAAGCACCCAAGCGGGCACGAGCACCTGTGGTGGGAGAGGCTGGGGTTTGGAACTCAGTGTGGCCGGTACCTGGATCGAGCAGTGCCCTGTGGGATGGGGCCAGGGGGGGCCGTTTCCCCCCTGGCGTTCTGTGACACGAATCAGCAGGGGTTATGAAATTTTTTTTAAAAACTTGTTAAGTTATCGATAGTCGGTATCAACTTTAGTTGCCTATTATTGTTGTTCCCAACTTTGGTCACCTTCTATAGTCGTCTAAGATAGTTGTTGCCTACTATAGTGGTCGGTGACCACTATAGTAGGCAACAACTATTATATTCCAAGGCAACTGAAGTTGTTGGCAACAATGAAGACAACTATAATAGGTGATGACTATCAATAACTTAACACCTTTTTAAAAAAAATTTCATAACCCCTGCTAATTCATGTCACAGAACGCCAGGGGGGAAACAGCCCCCCCCGGCCCCATCCCACAGGGCACTGCTCAATCCAGGTACCGGCCACACTGAGTTCCAAACCCCAGCCTCTCCCGCCACAGGTGCTCATGCCCGCTTGGGTGCTTGAGAGCGTGCTAAACCCACTGCGCCACCGGTACCTTTCACAGTAGGAGATCTTCTCCTGGTGCTTTTATCCTCTTCATTTGGGATGTTGGACTTTAAAAGTCACAACCTCCACCCCTAGACTCCCAGAGGTTTTCCCCTTCTTACCTAGCCATGTGAAGACTCAAACCAGCAACCTCCTGGTTACCAAGCAGCCCACTCTCTCCCAAGGCCACAGAGAAAGACACTTGCTGAAGTCCTCCAAAGGTTTTTACATTCTCCCTTTAGACTCAAGTCTTGAAAACTGACCAAACCATGGTAAGACTTGAACCAGCAACCTTCAGACTCCCAAGCAATCCTTTATCTCACTAGACTACAGAAACAGACACTGGCTTTGGTGTTCCAGGGGTCTTTCTTCTTTATTTAGAGTCAAAGCTTGAAAATTGACAAAGCCGTATTAAGATTTGAACCTGCTACCTTCAGACTCCCAGACAGACCTCTCTTTCACTTGACCACAGAGACTGACATCTCTAGAACCCCCCAAAGATTTTTAGATAGATGCTTTCACAATCAGTTCAAATGTTTATTTTATCAGAAACAGGTACACATGAAGTTTTTAGCTCTTACACAATAAAGCAGAAGCTTAAATAATGATGATAGTATCCTTGCATAGTCAAGTGTTAAATTTGTTACTGAGTCCTTAACAAGGTGGGACGTGATATTAAACAAGGAAAAAGAGTCATGATTAAAAAAAAGTTCAAGGCAGGAGATTAAAAAGTCTGAGTGAACAGTGAGGTCAGCTCCTGTTGAAGCTTCAGCTTCTGTCCACACAGAGATCAGTGCATCATTGACCTTTGGTCAGCTGTTCATCAGGATCTGTCCTTACAAAAACAGAATGAGAACAAAATTCAAATTCACATTCAAACTTTGAATAGAAACACACCCAAAATGCTGCTGGGATTGAAGTTGCTCATGTCTGCCATCTCCTGGTGTAAAGTGGTAACAGCACAGACCTCCACCATTAGCCCTATCTCCCAGTAGTACAGAAACCTTAAGAAAATTCCTGAATCCAGACAGTGATCTGGATCAGTCCCAAAATCTAATCAGTTCTTCCTTATGCCATTTCTGACATTTCCTGAAAATTTAATCAAATCCGTCCATAACTTTTTGAGTTATGCTGCTAACAAACAAACAAACAAACAAACAAACAAACAAACAAACCCACCTGATCACATAACCTCCTTGGCGGAGGTAATAAAACAGGGATTAAAAGGAAATCCCAGTTTTCATGTAGACTTGGCACTAAAGAGCCACAGGTGACTGGAGAGCCATGGGCTGACTATCTCTGCTCTATAAGCAGAGAGGAACGTAACGCTGTGGTGCATTCCTTCATTCATTTCATCACTGTTTTAACTGGAATTACTGTTAGGGGGGCTGAGGAACATTTTAGGGGGGCTTCAGCCCCCCAAAACCAGACTAACCACGTCCCCGTTTTAGTCAGTCACTGCAATCAGTGGATTCCTGTAACTCAGTGAGACTTCTGCACCTGTCCCAGGTATTTTGGCCCTCTCCTAGGTGAGGCATATTTTTATAATATATCACAATAAACACGGTCTGTTGAATAGAAATGTTCTGTCTTCATTGATTATCAGTTAACTAAGCTTTGACTGTCAAAATGTTTCTGGTATCAGCTAAAATGAAAATTCTACTTTTAATTTATAGCAAATTCAGCTTTTGTTTATGGTAAAAATTTAAGTTGTTAAAAAATCAAATCATGTATTACATTGACCTATACTGAGTAATGTTTTGGCTTGTGACTAAAGCAAATATGTTGATTTAGGATTGATTTAGGTGTCGTTAAAAATGTGAGTTTGTACTGAATCAGAAATTTAAGTTGAGGTAACTTAATCACAACTTAATGTGTTGACATTAATCCTCAATCATCTATTCTGGCTGCTTTATTTCACTTTAACCCATTCTTGTTGGCCTCAATCATCTATTCTGGCTGCTTTATTCCACTTTAACCCATTTTTGCGGCCTCAATCATCTAGTAAAGGTCAATTCTTCTTCACATATTCTAACACAGTTTGGCTCAGTCAGATCTTGTATTTAAAGGCAAACCCTACAGTCATAAACTGTCAGTGAGTTTCATTGCTGATTCTCTCACCTATGAGAAAAGTAGAGTTACATCATGAATGTACAAATATCGAATTCTCAGCTTTCAAAGTCAAAAAGCCTGCACTTTTGATTTTTCACTGCTTTCCTACCTGCTGTCCTAAAACTCCTGCTGTGGTCTCTTTTCAGGGACCTCAGGGAGAATCTGTGCAGGAACCCTGATGGTGAACTGGCCCCCTGGGGTTTGACTACAGACCCTGAAGTCTACTGGGAGTACTGCAAGCTGAAGAAATGCTCCTTCTAAAAATAATGACAAAGAAGACTGAGGATAGAAGAAGACTGAGTCTGGAATACGTGGAGTTGAGCTTTTGTCCAGCCCCGGTCTCCTGGCTCTCTCATGGCCGCGCTCATTCCCACCTGCTTTAGCTAACCTTTATGTACAGTGCATGTCATTGATTTGGTTCTTTAATAAACGCAGCTAAATGTAGATGAAAGAATAAAGACAGCAACACTGGAAGGTGGGGAAGGAGAACTCTGGAAAACTAGCTACTCTTCTTACTTTCTCTCAAATAAAAGCATCAAAAATAAACCATTCCTGATTCATTCAAGGCTTTCTTTTCTTTTCTTCTTGCTTTTATTTACACATTCTTATTATGACTGCTTTTAATATCAAATAAGCCCTTTCACACGTTATATCCACTCATTTTCCATACAATCATCCTGTGCTTCAAACTCTCAGATGGAGAAAAACCAATCAGAGGCTCTCTAAAAGTTGAAGTGATTTATTTTTTCCCCAAATATCTGCAGATTGGCTCAACGTCCATGTGCCATGATCGGCCTACAACATGATGAGGGGGGCGTTAGCTCCTGAGACCCTAGCTTTTCTTTGGAAGGCATTTGAAATTTTTCTCACTTCTTTAGGATCAGTAGGACCTGATAGGTAAAAACCTAAGCCCTGTCTTTGAACAGGAAGTCATTTGGACCAGAATATGATGTCTGCATATGGGGACAGCAGGCTAATTTGACTCTACAACACACACTTCTACTCTCATGTGTTTTATGAACATTTCCAGTGTGTAGGGCCAGTTGGTAGGGGGACTGTTCAGTCAATAAGGCCTGGAAGGAAGTCAAATTTACACTAAAGGTTCTGGAGGTTCTGGAAAACATTGTCCAAAATTTTCAAAGATCATTAAAACATTATCAGAAATTTCTGTGAATTCAAAAAAATCCCTCCAAATGTATCCCAGAATATCCTCAAATATTCCCCAAGATTTTCAGTAAACTTTTCTGGAAAAAGTCTAAAGATAAACATCAAATTTTCTATTAAAAAAATCCATGACAAAAAAAAAAAATCTAATTTCAGAGCATTTAAAGTTTCACCAAAATAAATAAATAAATAAATAAATTCCATCGACAATTTCCTAAAAATACAAAACCAAAACAAAGTCCCCAAAAGTCCGTGAATATTCAGGTAATTTTTTAAAGTAAACTCCCTACCAAAATTTCCAATCAAATTCCCAAAACTTAAAAAAAAATCAAATAAAAGAACCAACAATTTTAAACATTTCAGCGTTAGGTCCCTGTAAAATGACAAAGATCTCTTTAAAATACCCTGAAATGTCCTCAGATATTTCCCAAATGTTCAGTAAATCTTTCTGTAAAAGGCTACACAATAAACTTAACATTTTCAATTAAAATTAGAAGAAACTGACAACTTTTCTTGGAAATATGGCAACTAACCATGAAAGGCGACAAAAACTGGGTGGAAATGGGCAAGAATTGGTTAAAATAGTCAAAGAAAATGGCATAAATGGGGGAAAAAAGAAGTGGGGGGATGCAGAAATGGGTGAAAAGTGGCAAAATGGAAAAAAATAGAGAAAAAGGTGATAGAGAAAAGGGCAAAGGGGCAAAAGAAGGTAAATAAAAGTGACAGTGTGAAAAGGGCAAAATAGGATATAAGTGGCTAAAAAGTTGACAAATACTGGCAAGAATGGATGAAAAATTGGGGAAAAAAATGTATAAAAACAGCAAATGGCAGCTGAAGTTCCCAAAAAGTTGCAAATTGATCATGTTAAAAGCAAAAACAAGGCAAAAAAGGGCATAAACGGCAAAAATTTGCAAAAAAAAAAAAAAAAAAAAACAATGCAAAAGTGGGTCAAAAATGTGCAGACTGGATAAAGAGAGGCAGAAATTTACAAATAGTTGGCAAATAGATCATGAAGGAGTGAGCAGAAAAGGAGCAAAAGCAGTAAAAAAAAAAACAACAGAAATTGGTGAAAAGCAGGATAAAGTTGCAAAAACTTGAAAAAAATTGCATAAGGTTGCTAAAGTAGGTATGAAGACAAAATTAAGTGGAAAAGAGGGGAACATGGGATGGGGGTGAAGAAATATGTTTACAAGGGGCGAAAATTGGCAAAAATGGGTGAAAAGTGAAAAAAAAAAATGGGCTAAAAAGTGGTAAAAACTGACTAAACCCAGTTTATGATGGCAGAAAGGAGAAGCAAACATTAGAGAAAGACAACAAAGAAAGTGGAAAATGGGTTAAAAAAGTGGATTTTATGTGACCATGGCTGTCGGTCTCTCTTTAAACCACTCTAACATTTGGTAACTGTTAGCAGACGCTGATCTGCTCAGAACAGGTCCTATTTATAAAAATCTCCCTGATAATAAAGAGCAGACATTTACACATAGAAAGAGAAGAGAACCATTCCTGTTTTATTGTTTAATCATTACAAGTTCAATTTCAAACTAAAGTCAGGATTAGAGTTAGTTCAAAGCTAAACATGAAAAAGAAGAAGGTTAACAACTCCATTATAACAATAAATTCAGATTACTGAATAAAACATCACTAAATGATTCAAACTAACCACTAATAACAGACTCATTTCAAGTTCAACTGCCCAAACAGACCATAATATGTTAGAGTTGGCCAGTTTTATTTCAGAACAGCATTCAAAAAAGAAAGATTGTTCAAAAATATGCTGAAAAATGACAACAATTCTTGTATGAACAGTCAGAAATGTTTAAAACTAGTAACAATGCTTGAATATTTCTGGTCCTAGCTAGTAGTGTGATCGTCTGTCTGTAAATAGACTTTTAAACAGAAGTGTGTGACGTCAAGATTGAACTGTTCACTACAATTCATTAGTTTGGATGAAAACATTTACAACATCAACACACTCAAGACTCAGCACAAGTGTTTTAAAAGTCTCTGTTTCACCTTCTTCTATCCTTCTCTAAAGCTGATTAATTATATTTATGAACAGTAAGTGTAGAACAATTACACATCTCAAAGTTAGTCAAACAGTTTAGGACTACAAAGAACTTTAACTCTCTTTTTTGACACATTTGTGTGTTTTCAGTCCAGAGCTCCATGTGAAGCTTTTCTCACAACCAACACACCAGTACGGCCTGTGTCCGGTGTGGACACGCTGATGCTCCTTAAGACTGTGAGCTGAAGCAAACCTTTTGTTACCAGGCTCATGCTGGTACTCTCTGACTCCAACATGGGTGAGTTCATGTTTGTGAAGTGAAGATGAACTCCTAAAACTCTTCCCACACTCCCCACAGACGTATGGTTTCAGACCGGTGTGGACGACTTCATGTGCGACACATTCCCCTTGACTTCTGAAGGTTTTCTCACAGTGTCTACATTTGTGTGGTTTCTCTCCAGTGTGGATCTGCTGGTGGCATGTTAAGTGTTTTTTTTGCCTGAAGGTTTTCCCACATTGCTCACAGCTGTATGGTTTCTCTCCAGTGTGGGTGCGTTCATGGGTTACCCATGTTGATGATACTGTGAACTTCTTTTCACAGTATCTGCACTTGTACGGTTTCTCTCCAGCGTGAACACGCTCATGATACTTTAAACCACTTTGATTTTCAAAGACTTTACCACAATCCTGACAAGGGTAGAGTAATTCTCTGGTGTGGATGTTTCTGTGAATCTTCAAGTAACCTGCCTGACTGCAACTTTTACCACAGTCCTCACATTTATATGGTTTCTCTCCAGTGTGCATCCGCTCATTGAGCTTGAAAGAACCTTGATCAGTAAAGCCTTTACCACAGTCCTGAGAGGGGTAGAGTAATTGTCTGGTGTGGATGTTTCTGTGATTCTTAAAGTTACCCACGTGACTGAAACTTTTACCACAGTCCTCACATTTATATGGTTTCTCTCCGGTGTGAGTGCGTATATGATTCTTCAATGCAGTTGTTCGTCTAAAAGCTTTCCCACACATCTCACAGCTGTATGGTTTCTCTCCCATGTGAGTTTGTTGGTGGATCTTTAAGTCCGCCTTTCGAGCAAATTTTTTCCCACACTGATCACAGCTATACGGTTTCGCTCCAGTGTGAATGAGCTCATGGCCTTTCAGCTCACCTCATGCCCGGAACGTTTTCCCACACTGATCACAGCTGTATGGTTTCTCTCCTGTGTGAACTTGCAAATGCTTCTTTAAATCTGATGAAGAAGAGAACTCTTTCCCACACTGCTGACAGTCATGACTACGAGGCGTGCCCCTCCGTTTCTAGAACAAGAAGAAGCAGAAAAGAAAACGGTCATGGTGGAGATCTTCAGCTGACAGCTTTGCATCACTGTGGAGGAGAGTTGTCACAATAGCAGTGTTTTCAATGTCAAACTGATACACTTTTCAATACCACTGCAACAAAAATAACCTCCTGGTACGAGTCAGTGATACGGCTAAAAAAATGGCTCACTTTTTTTTCCATCATGACCAAAACATCCACAGATTTCATTTTCCTGAGGTCAGTTGGCATAAAACATGAAAATGTTTGTTTTTGGAATGAAAACAACTGTAGAAGACCGGACTACTAGACTACTACAAGACAGGAGCTCAGTTACAGTTAGAGGAAACTACACCAAATAACTATGTCTAACCTTCCAGGACATCCAAACCTTTCTCACTGGAGGCAGAAAATCAGCTGATCAACTCCATCACGTTGTCAGAAAGGAAAAAGTCAAACTTGAAATGTGTTGAGTGTAAGTTCATTCCTACCTTGAGAGGGGGAGTCATTCTTCTTCCTCAGACAGCTGCCCTGAAGTCAGATTCAATGATGGACGGCGTTCCTCTCCACAAGAGTCTGGTCTCAGCACTGAGCTGAGGACAAACAGAGACACATTATCAGACAGCAGCTCCTCAAGTGTCCCCGGTCTGCAGAAGCCCACTGCCTCATTCTTAGAAACTTCTAGAAAGGTGCCATAGTGGCAGGTCCATTCAGAAAGAAAGGAACAGTAGGTTTTATCTCAGAGAGGAGGTGGGATCAAAAATAACACTTTAAAATAAAGCTTCAAGAACCTTGAAGTTAATTCTTCATCGCTGCTACCTTTTTCTTAAGTTCTCAATGGGGTTGAGATCAGGACTTTGACAAGGCCATGCCAAAACTTTCACATCATTGTCTTGAAAGGATTCCTCACCAATTTAGTCTTTTGTTTTGGGTGGTTGTCCTGTTGATAATACCAACACTCCCCCAGGTCCAGACTCTCAGCTGATGGCTTGAGGTTTTCTTTGAGAATCTCGAGATCCTGCTCATGAAGCCTTCCACTTTGACTAAGTTTCCCCCTGGAACAGTAGGCTGCCCCAGACATCATGACCAGTGAAAACAAGCCTTAATTTAAAACAAACAAGTCTATATCTACAGCTAAAACAAGTCTATATTTACAGTCAAAACAAGCCTATATTTACAGTCAAAACAAGTCTATATTTACAGTCAAAACAAGTCTATATTTACAGTCAAAACAAGCCTATATTTACAGTCAAAACAAGCCTATATTTACAGTCAAAACAAGTCTATATTTACAGTCAAAACAAGTCTATATTTACAGTCAAAACAAGTCTATATTTACAGTCAAAACAAGCCTATATTTACAGTCAAAACAAGTCTATATTTACAGTCAAAACAAGCCTATATTTACAGTCAAAACAAGTCTATATTTACAGTCAAAACAAGCCTATATTTACAGTCAAAACAAGCCTATATTTACAGTCAAAACAAGCCTATATTTACAGTTAAAACAAGTCTATATTTACAGTCAAAACAAGCCTATATTTACAGTCAAAACAAGTCTATATTTACAGTCAAAACAAGTCTATATTTACAGTCAAAACAAGCCTATATTTACAGTCAAAACAAGCCTATATTTACAGTCAAAACAAGCCTATATTTACAGTCAAAACAAGTCTATATTTACAGTCAAAACAAGCCTATATTTACAGTCAAAACAAGTCTATATTTACAGTCAAAACAAGCCTATATTTACAGTCAAAACAAGTCTATATTTACAGTCAAAACAAGTCTATATTTACAGTCAAAACAAGTCTATATTTACAGTCAAAACAAGTCTATATTTACAGTCAAAACAAGTCTATATTTACAGTCAAAACAAGTCTATATTTACAGTCAAAACAAGCCTATATTTACAGTCAAAACAAGTCTATATTTACAGTCAAAACAAGCCTATATTTACAGTCAAAACAAGCCTATATTTACGGTCAAAACAAGCCTATATTTACGGTCAAAACAAGTCTATATTTACGGTCAAAACAAGCCTATATTTACAGTCAAAACAAGCCTATATTTACAGTCAAAACAAGCCTATATTTACAGTCAAAACAAGCCTATATTTACAGTCAAAACAAGTCTATATTTACAGTCAAAACAAGCCTATATTTACAGTCAAAACAAGTCTATATTTACAGTCAAAACAAGCCTATATTTACAGTTAAAACAAGTCTATATTTACAGTCAAAACAAGTCTATATTTACAGTCAAAACAAGCCTATATTTACAGTCAAAACAAGTCTATATTTACAGTCAAAACAAGTCTATATTTACAGTTAAAACAAGTCTATATTTACAGTTAAAACAAGCCTATATTTACAGTCAAAACAAGCCTATATTTACAGTCAAAACAAGTCTATATTTACAGTCAAAACAAGCCTATATTTACAGTCAAAACAAGCCTATATTTACAGTTAAAACAAGTCTATATTTACAGTCAAAACAAGTCTATATTTACAGTCAAAACAAGTCTATATTTACAGTTAAAACAAGTCTATATTTACAGTCAAAACAAGCCTATATTTACAGTTAAAACAAGTCTATATTTACAGTCAAAACAAGTCTATATTTACAGTCAAAACAAGTCTATATTTACAGTTAAAACAAGTCTATATTTACAGTCAAAACAAGTCTATATTTACAGTCAAAACAAGTCTATATTTACAGTCAAAACAAGTCTATATTTACAGTCAAAACAAGCCTATATTTACAGTCAAAACAAGTCTATATTTACAGTCAAAACAAGTCTATATTTACAGTCAAAACAAGTCTATATTTACAGTCAAAACAAGTCTATATTTACAGTCAAAACAAGTCTATATTTACAGTCAAAACAAGCCTATATTTACAGTCAAAACAAGTCTATATTTACAGTCAAAACAAGTCTATATTTACAGTCAAAACAAGCCTATATTTACAGTCAAAACAAGTCTATATTTACAGTCAAAACAAGTCTATATTTACAGTCAAAACAAGTCTATATTTACAGTCAAAACAAGTCTATATTTACAGTCAAAACAAGCCTATATTTACAGTCAAAACAAGTCTATATTTACAGTCAAAACAAGTCTATATTTACAGTCAAAACAAGCCTATATTTACAGCCAAAACAAGCCTATATTTACAGCTAAAACAAGTCTATATTTACAGCCAAAACAAGTCTATATTTACAGCCAAAACAAGTCTATATTTACAGCTAAAACAAGCCTATATTTACAGCCAAAACAAGCCTATATTTACAGCCAAAACAAGTCTATATTTACAGCCAAAACAAGCCTATATTTACAGCTAAAACAAGTCTATATTTACAGCTAAAACAAGTCTATATTTACAGCTAAAACAAGTCTATATTTACAGCTAAAACAAGTCTATATTTACAGCTAAAACAAGTCTATATTTACAGCTAAAACAAGTCTATATTTACAGCCAAAACAAGTCTATATTTACAGCCAAAACAAGCCTATATTTACAGCTAAAACAAGCCTATATTTACAGCCAAAACAAGTCTATATTTACAGCCAAAACAAGCCTATATTTACAGCCAAAACAAGCCTATATTTACAGCCAAAACAAGTCTATATTTACAGCCAAAACAAGCCTATATTTACAGCTAAAACAAGCCTATATTTACAGTTAAAACAAGCCTATATTTACAGCTAAAACAAGCCAAAAAATACTAAATAGACTAAAACATCCAGCAAAAATAGTTGTAAAGACATTAAAAAACGTCTCCACTCTGTCTAAACAACGTCTAGATTTAATAGAAAAGTGAACGGTGAAAAGCAGTCATTTTCATGTCGTTGTAAAGACGTCTCTGTATAGACGTTGCTGTAATACTGTCATATTTTATACGACATTGATGACTAAATCAGATGAACAAAACATTGCTCACTTTCCTACGACTATCTTTTGTCTAAATTAAGGCTATGGAGGACTGAATGTAGAAATAAATCCTCTAAATAATGTCGTTTTTTGGGGGGAAAGGGAAGATTTGTATCTGAATCTCTTGATTTTTTGAGCTTTTAACATGTTTGATGTTTGAAGGTGAATCAGAAAACAAATCAAATATAAATTCTACACTGATTCACTCTTTATTATTGATTTTATTAAATATATTCTCAATATTTCACTGTAAATGCTTATTTCAAACACTTTTTAAATCCCAGCCCATCAGTTATTGAGCTTTTAAAACTCCTGATGTTTACTGCAGGTTTCTCTTCATGCAGGGGTTTCTGATCCACACTGAGACCAAACACTGTCAGTGTGGAGATTTGTTTACAATGAATACGGTATAAATTATGCAGACACTGCTGTTTCTGCCTCCTGACAGCTGATTGATGATCAGCTGATTGATGATCAGCCGGTACCGTCATCATAAACTGACGTCGCTTTACGTGACGCTGCAGAGAGAAGGACGTCCCATGGACCGTTAATCGTCGGTCTTATGGCTTCAGTCTTCCCTGTCGATTCCTCGGTCTCTCCACGTGTCTCTGGTGGGCGGGACTAAGACTCACGCCAAAGACTCAAGCCTTTATAACCAGAGATGTGAGAAGCACCCTGAAGCGGCTCCTTTTGTTGTTCATTCACGTTACGTCACGTTCCCGCGCTTGTGCTCCCTCATTTGCATCCGTGCCTCGTCCTTCAGTTCCGGGGCAGTGAAGCATGGAGCAGATGCCCTCTGAATGGTCAAACGTTCCGGACAGTAAGTCCTCCCTAACAGCTGGATGTTGGTTCTTCCTGGTCTAAACCCTCAAAATGTCAAACTTGTACTTAAAAACATTGAGAAAGCACAATGTAACAATATTTTTACGGACTTTAAATTAGTCCTGCAAAAACAAAATGGAGCATGGCATCGATCTCCAAAAAACAGATCTCTTCAGGGTTAATCTACTAATGTGGCCTACATTACCTGGATCATATTTAACAAACAAACAGACTGATGGGAGAGAGCAATGGGCAAGATGCTGCGGTGCGTTCAGGTGCGAATCCAAAAGGGGGACAAATAAGAGACAAGGCATTTAAATTCCAGCCTGTCCGGACACATGGCCACTAATCACTACTAAACACAGAATATGAACAGACAACCAACTTCAGCACAGATCACTTTACCTTCTTCTTCTTCCTCCTTTTCTTCTTCTTCTTCTTCTTTGGCGGTTGGCAGACCAGCTGAAAATCTCTTTAACCCTCAGAGGAGACGAAGGGCCGTGTGGACTCGCTCACACTCAGCCATGGACGAAATTTTGATTTCAGAGGTGGGGGGGGGCACAACTAGTTTGAGTACGGGGGGTATGGTCAATAGACCTTATTTACATAAAATTATACCTAATTTTTGAGAACAAATAAGCTATAATAAGCATAAAGATAAGATTATCGTCCCCCTAACATTTGTCACAATGCTCAATCTCATGACTAACATATCTTTATTCTTTCAACCTCACCTGTGAGCCTCCAGCCTCTCCTCCTCTACCTCCTCCAGCCTCTCCTCCTCTACCTCCTCCTGTATCTCCTCCTCTACCTCCTCCTGTATCTCCTCCTCTACCTCCTCCTGTATCTCCTCCTCTACCTCCTCCTGTATCTCCTCCTCTACCTCCTCCTGTATCTCCTCCTCTACCTCCTTCTGTATCTCCTCCTCTACCTCCTTCTGTATCTCCTCCTCTACCTCCTCCTGTATCTCCTCCTCTACCTCCTCCTGTATCTTATTCTGGATTTCTATTATCTGTCACCTGACAAAAATATATTGATGGATGACATATGAACAGTGGGACAATTAGGGATGCAACAATCATTGATTTTGATGGTATAGTCTGAAGACAAAACTCAGTTTCTCAATTATTATGTCTAATTTATTCACAAACAATATGGATGTATAAAATCACATTTATAATCCAAGGTTTTATTTTATTTTCCCCACAAACTTTCATTGTTAGTGTTTTTAAACAGTGGCTGCCTTTCAAAACACAAATAATACATGAGAAAAAAAATCAAAAAGTGTATCTCTTTGGCTTTAAATATACGCTTTTTTAAAATCTCTGTGTTGTTGAGGCTCTACAGTAATAATAATAATAATAATAATAATATTTTATTTGTCAGCTCTTTCAATAAAACTCAAAGACACTTTACAAGAATAAAACAATTACATAATATGAACATATTGATTGCAATATATAAAGTTAAATAATAGAATATTTAAAAGAAAATACAAGTAATACTATTACTACTACTACTACTAATAATAATAATAATAATAATAGGAGGGGAGAGAGTCTGAGTTTCTGATGATGAGGGGAAGGAGTTTGTGGTGTAATGTGTTCCTCTGAGTAACTTACACTTTGACTTCTAAAGAAGTCTCTTATATCCAGTTTTCTTTTTTCGACATCTTGCCACCTGGCTGATTACCAAACACACATACACACACACGCATGCACGCACACAGACACACATTCAATGTTAATGTAAACGAAACCTCTGATATTAAAATCCGTCTAGCTGACGTGACCCAGGCAGAACAAATGCCCAACATGTCAACAACTTACAGCAGCAGATGAACGTGGACTCATGGCCAACTAGCTAAACACCGGTGTGCTCATGTGCTGTAGTCCAGGAGCTGTTTACAACCAGATGGAGCGACAGCGGGGACGGCCAATCACACGTTAGCAAGAAACGACAGAGCCAATCGATGAGCTTGTGGGCCAGGGGGCGGTCTAAAGGGAAACAGGCTTCAGCTTGAGCAGCTGTTTTCTGCTTGATCCTAGTGCTCAACTTGTTTCCATTTAATATAGCCTAACATTGTTTTTTGGATGGTAAAAACTGCAGGGGACCAAAACTGCCTTTTTATTTATTTATTTATTACGTCCTCGCACTCAGCACTAATCGGAAGTAGATGAATGGCGGGAGTGTTGGTTGTCTTTTTTTTAAGTAAACTTTATTTCAACCCAGTTCCTCATCAGGCTGGGGCCCATAAATGCAGTTAATGGGACAGACCAGGCCAGGCTGGTCTTACCGTGCGTTCACACCAAGCGCGAGTGAATCCCATGTAAAGTCAATGTAAAGACGCGAGTTGACGCCCCTTCGCCTCGGGCGGCGCGAATCGCGCGAATACGCGGCGCGTGACGCGCGATACGCGCGAGTGATTCGCGCGAATGAGGCGAATTCGCGCCGCCAGTTCGCTTCATCGCGTCTACGCTCGAGTTCAAAAAATTGAACTCCGGCGAATTTTCGCGCCGCGATGGCCAATCAGCATGGAGATCCTCCGGCGACGTCACCGGATGTTTCCGAAGGAGGGCCGGCCCGGAGGAAGCGGCTCATTCAACCCGAAAATGGAGCAGAGACCGGGGTTGTCTGTTTCTGTGTGTGCCCCGAGCTCTACCACACAACGTGCCTGTTCCACCGGCACAGGAATAAAAGGAGATCGCTTGGAGGAAAGTCAGGGAGGACGTCGGATTGTCTGGTAAGTTGTACAAACATCCGTCTATCACGCGTTTTCTGCCATCTATTATGAAGTTAGCACAGCCCGAGTTAGCATAACATCGTCAGGCATGCTAATTTCCCCCTCACTACTGGACAGTTGTGTGTTTTATTCAGGTGGGTTATGATGAAGGAAATGGAAGAAACAGAGGGACACGTATTTGCAGAAGAGGAGAAAGGAGACAGAGTGGAGGAGTGGGTCGGGGGCAGGGCCATCAGGACCCTCCATCACCAAAGGGGGACGAGCAGTAACATGGAGAGGGGGGTCGAGGACAGTCGGGCTGCAGAGGACTTCCATGAAGATCAGGGCCAGCAGATGAGGTATAAAGTTTGTTGACAGCACACACAGCATGGAAATATTTAGGGACAAATGTCTTCAGAGGCTACAAATGGAAAGTTGTTTTTATGTGGACAAACAAGAATATAAATAGTGTCATAGCTGAACCTGTGTACTGTGTTCATATGTACACTTCTGTATTTTATCAGAACATCATGTACTCCTCTCTGAAACACTACTACCTGCTGCTGCTTCTGCTCCTCCAACACCTGGCCCATCCACTCCAGCTGCTGTTCCCACAGGTATGTAAATGAATAGAGCCACATCAATCAACAAATGATAGATTTGGTATTAAACTGATCATTCTGAGAATTTTAAAGGAGGAGGGAAGTAATCTATAACAGCTTTCTTTAGACCAGATATTTTATAATGTAATTCATGCATGTATGTTTATCTTTGGTAGAGCTAGTGCTGCCTCTCATGTCACAACCTGATCCTTTACTGTGTGTTTCCTTAGTAGTATTCTATTGATGAATTACAATAGTACCACTAAATATGTTGTTTCCATTACAGAGACCCCAAGGAGGAGACCCCTGAGTGACTCCAGACAGCAGCTCATGGAGGTGGAGAGGATGTTGCTTGAGGCCCCGAAGACCAGTCCGCCTGCAGCAGGAGGTGGAGAGGATGAAAAGTCTGCTTCCTTCCCTGCAGAGATTGCTGCTTCAGATGAACAAATTTGTCTTCAAATTCATAGACTGATGTATAAATATAGCACTGTTCTGCTTAATCTATAACAGTTGGAACCTATGGAATAGTTTTGGTTTCTACAAACTGAGGTAAATATCTCTGCAGGGAATGAGCCAGACTTTAATCTCCTGTCTCCTCTCCTTCTGATTCCTCTCTCTTCCATTTAACTCCTCCAAGCACGCTCCTTTATGTTTCTGTTGTAAATTGATTTAAGTTTGTTTAAATGTTAAATGTTTGTCCTTTTTATAAATTAAATTGTCTTTTAGTAACAATCAAAGTTGGACTTTTTAAGGTAACAATCTCATGTTTCTCTTATTATCATGGAGTAGATATTTGATTAACATTAACACTCATGTCAGTGTCAGCACTGTATGATCATTTAAAGTCTAATTATTGCTCATGTTTGGTTGGCTGGTAAGTCTGGGATAACTTTCAGTCAAAAACTTTTTAATTGGAGCTATCTTAAATTTCTGTATTGTATATATTTAGCCTCTTGCCAAGGTAATTAAAAAGAGCAAGTACTACATTTCAGTCATAAAATCATTCACAGATTCAGCTGTCCTGATACATGGTGCTGTCTTGTTAAACCTAGATTAAAATAGTTTTATCTGAAGTAAAGAGCTTCCTGTCATTAAGTTAATAATTACTCATTCTGAAGCCCAGGATCTACCTCCTTTTTCCCAGTAGATAAAGTGTGTTATTGGTATCAAGACCTTTATAGATGAGCTATTTCTGGATCTGTGCACATTACTCTGTTAAGAATAGGCTACCAGTTATTATAACTTCCTATGTGTGGTGCCTAGAGAAATGCATCTTTCAAACAAGAAATAAATCTAGTTACTGAATAGTTCTATTAGCATCATAATGTCATAATAATAATAGGACAGGTATCAAAGCACTGAAACAATTTTGTTATGGTGTTTATATGAAATATAAAAGTACAGGAAGTTTGTTGCTGTGGCTGTCTCTTTAAAGAGCTGTGGTGATGTGATGCTTTTTGCACTACATGGTGAATTGCCATGGGACTGCTCCTGCTGAGAAGGATGCCATGAGGTTTTCAGATGGCAGTGATTATATCCAGGATGATCTTACAGACGGAGGGAACACTGAGCCAGAAGCTGCTAGCAATGGTCCTGAAGGAGTCATCAGTGGAAGATATCTAGAACATAAAAAAAAACATAACGTAACTGAGTAGCAGAGAAAAACTGTAGATGAGAGTCACCATGAAGTAGCATCATTATAATAATACATGTGTACATGACTGCACATGCGTGTCCTCATGTCTTCTGCTGTTAATTGGTAATAGTGGTGTGTGAAATATACAAGTCATTTTTATTTTTCCATTGATCTGGGTGAGATCATTTCCTGCCTCTGTTTAATGTGGTTAATGAAACTACATGTGGTCATTTCCACCTGAATGACCAGACAATAGCAGAAGCAGCACACGTGTCTGTATATATGTGTGTATATATATATATATATATATATACAGTGTGGCGAGCTGTGATAAGATATGGATCAAAGATCTGTAACTTCAGTATGTCCTCATACAGACATAACCAGTGACCTTTCAGTGGAGCTCTGTAATGACCACAGACTCATACAGACAGACTACTCTGCATCTATGACTCCCCTCTCATGTGTTGCACTTTGTCAAATATTTTCCACTAAAACATGCATAATTACTCACCGGAGACAGGTGGACAGGTATCTGCAGCTGGGATATTGTCTGTAGTTGATATCCTGGAGTGATATCACGGCACCGATTCAAGCTAACAGGGGCTAACCGGGCTAGCCGACAATAGCACCGGAGGCTGCCGTCATCCAGACGACGCTTCCGGAGAAGGTGGTGGTGGACTTCTCCGAGCTGTGTGGGTCTCCCGGGGATCCGATGCACCCAGCCCCGACGAGTGTCCGTCAGTTATGGACTTTCCACAGCAGCTGTCTCTTGCGTGTGGTCCAGCTCCGCCATTGACAGCTGACTGATGCCGGATGTGGAGAAGAAAGCCCCTCCCTCCTCGCGTTTTTCGGCAGAGAGTTCGCGCGAACAGCGCGAGTTTATTCGCGCGAATTAAGCGATCGTTCGCGCTTGGTGTGAACGCAGGGTTAGAGAGAGTATTCATCGGCTCAGGTCAGGTTAGAATTTTTGTGTCCAGTCTAGGGTCTAATAGGAGACCCGCTTCCAGGTCTTTCAGAGGTCTGCCAGCCCTGGGCAGGCTTGCTATCGTTTTTTCTGCTAATGAAAGAAAAAACATTTACTAAACACACATTTATTCAAATCAACCATACAGAGAGACATTAATAGGTGGTTTTTATTTTTATTTTTTTTTATTGATTAAATGATCTGTCCAAAAACTTTACTGACAAGTTGGAAAATTCACAACACCATCAGCACATCTCTGGCGCATGTCCAGGCGATACGTTGTCTTCCTTCGGTGCAGCTGAATGCGACTGCCTGATTATGGCTCAAAAGCAGCTTATTGGCATGTTCTGGTCATCAACTGGCGGCCCGAGGGCCATATCAGGCCCCCCAATGCTTCCTGTGCGGCCCCCAGAAGATCATTCAATCCAGAAAGGAGGGAAAGAAGATGTTTTGGTTTTAGGAGTGTCTTTTGGCTTCAAATGTCTGCAGCTGTTAAATCCATTAAAAAAGATTATTGAAATAGTTTTAGAAAGATCTGATGTTGACCTGTTTTTACAGAAATTCACTCGTCATTCATAATTAGTAAATAGATTTTTAAAAATGGGTTAAGACTGGCAGAAATGTTGCAAGAATGGCCTGAGTAAGTGATAAAAAGGGGTTAGAGAGTGGCAAAATGGGTTGTGGAGACACAAAGGGGCAAAAATGTGCAGGAAAAGAGGTTAAAATGTGGCAAAAAAAATGGTAAAAGAGGAAAGAAGGGGCAAAAATGATTTTTAAAAAGGGGTTATTAGTGGGGAAATGGTGCAAAAAAGTAATGAAAAAGGGTTAAGAAGTGGAGAAAATGGATACAAAAGTGACACAAAGGGGCAAAAATGTGCAGGAAAAGAGGTAAAAATATGGCCAAAAAAATGGTAAAAGAGGAAAAAAGAGGCAAAAACTTAAAAAAAAAAAAAAAAGTTTTCAGTGGCAAAAATGGTGCAAAAAAGTAATAAGAAAGGGTTAAAACGTGGCAAAAATGGATACAAGTGGGGCACAAAGGGGCAAAAATGTGCAGGAAAATTGGTTTAAAAGGGTTAGAGAAAATAAAAATGATTTTAAAGAGGCAAAAACATTGCAAAAAAAGCCTGGCAGAGTAGTGAAAAGCGGTTAAAGAGTGGGACACTGGAACAGTCATTGGCAGGAAAGTGCAAGAATGGGTTAAAGAGTGTCAAAATGGGCAAAAGTGGCAAATATTGTTTTAAAAGTGGCAAAAATGATCAAAAATAAGTTGAGGGGCAGAAAATGTTGCAGAAAAGGCGAAATGAAGAAATGAAAGAGGTTAAAAGTGTAAAAAAAAATGAATTAATATTAGAGCTCAATCACCATTGTTTTGAAAGTAATACAAATACTAATACAATAATACAATCAGACCCAAATATTTATTTAATTTTTGTTTATTTGAAAGTCCGGCACCCAGAGTCTCTGTGGAGACTAAAGGGTTAAGAAAAAAAGTCGTAATTTTACAAGAATAAATTCATAATATTAGAAAAAAGTTGTAATATTATGTAGATCGTAGATCCACGGCAGACTGTCTTTCTTGTAATATTTTATTTCCGTAATATCACGACTTTATTCTCGTAATATTATGTCTTTTTCAGCGTATTATTACGACTCTTTTTTTTTAAATATTACGACTTTATTCTTGCAATATTATGACTTTTTCGCGTAATATCGCGACTTTATTCTCGTAATATTACGACTTTAGCCTCGTAATATTATGATTATTTTCGCGTAAATTTACAACCTTTTTTTCCTCGTAATATTATGACTTTTTCGCATAATATTACGACCTTTTTCGCGTAATAATACGACTTTAGTCTCGTAATATTATGACTTTTTCCGCGTAATATCACAACTTTTTTCTCGTAATATTACGACTTTTTTCTCGTAATATTACGACTTTAGTCTCATAATGTTAAAATAAAAACCTGATTGTTCATGTTGTTCTAATACTCCATCGTAGTTCTCTGCACCTCCATCACGGTCTGGTTTGGGTCTGCCCCCAAACTGGACAAAAACAGACTGCCTTGGCAATAAGGACCGCAGAGACAATCACTGGGGCAGACCTGCCCTCCATCCAGACCACATGGATGACTCATCCAGGAGGTCCCAGAAGAACCCATACCATCTAAAGACCTGCAGGCCTCACTGACTTAGTTAAGGTCAGAGTTCATAATTAAAGGGAAAAATTAATTTTCTTAGAAATTTGACTTTTTATTGAGAATATGAGGAGAAAACATAGATTTCAAACATAAATTTTCAGCGGCCCTGATCGCTTTTCCTTGCATCCACTAGGTGGCAGTAATAGGCAGACGCCATCATCGCCACACATAGAAGGAAGACATGAAGCGGAACTCTTGTTTTTTCCGCTTTCCAGTCGGGCCGTTATTCGCGCGCACCTCAAACATGGCGGGGTCTGTAGTGATGTTTGATTCTTCGGAGGAGTTCTCGGACTATAAACTGTCTAGAGCAGACATTCTGAGAGGGATCGTTACCGAGAAGCTGACCACGGCGGCGCAGGAGATCTTCGCGGTCTTGGAGAGAGCCGTAGCCGGATATGAGGAGGAGGCGGCGGGTCTGAGGCAGGAGATCGACCGGCAGAGGCTCCAGCTGGAGGCTGTCCTTCAGCCCAGAGTCTCTCTCAGCAGGATAGGTGGGATCTGACACTGTGGACTAAAAACTGATGATTTACTTCATTCTGGTCGTTAACAGGTCAACTGTTACCGAACGAATAATCTGGAAGGATTCAAATGTTATGCTAGTTCCGGTCGGACGTCTGTAGCGCCACACTGGGGGGTCACCTGTCCTAATCCTGACTCTTATCTCTGATCCAGATCCAGAAGCTGGATTTGAAGAAGGTGGAGAACCAGAGAGACTAGCTCGGTGCACACAGACCGGTATGTATCACAGCATGTTTGGACTGACATGTATGTTTGCGTAGACGTTGTTTACGTAGACGCCTCATTGGCTGGTGGGCCGTACGTCAACTCCGCCGCCATCTTACCAGAGGTATTCCTGGTCAAGATGCATTACTCCTGTTCAGCGTGGGGCTGACAAGTTTGGGTTGAATAACATTTAAAACAATAATAAAACCCTTCATCCCCTATCCATGGAACGGTCTTTCCTCTGGCAATATGGCGGACACGTTGACGTATAACGTCAGCGGGCAAACACAGTCAATGAGGCGTCTACGTATACAACAGCGTTACTCAACCAAAGAGCCAAATTGTTGAAAAATACCTTTAAAGAGCCACAATCTAAGAGGTTAAGCAAAAACAGCTTGAAGAAAAATAACAATGAGCCAAAGGTGGCAAACGTGGTCGAAAAGCTACAACAATGGGTGAGAATGGGGGGGTGTAAAAAAAATAAAGGGTCAGGGTTTAGCAAGAAAGGGGTGAGAAGTGACAAAAAATGAGTTATAGGTGACATAAAATTAGGGCTGGGCATTGTTAAGAACCTCACGATTCAATTTGAGTTTGATTCTTTAGGTTGCGATTCGTTTCGATATTGATTTAAATGCTTCGATGTCGATTCAGTAAGAAGTAGAAACACACAAATAACCTGTTGACAATTTTTTAATAATTATTTTCATGCCCATGTGAACATATTTGGTAAGTCACCTCACATTTTTGAGCAATAAAACATCCGAAAATAAAAATTTGCACAATAATAATTTATTTGTGCATATGGAGTACAAAAGTAAAAAACATGACAGTTCTGTATAAACACTGAGAAAGTAAAGTGCATGTAAACTTACATAATATTTCTGTCCTCTTGGAAATTGTGATAAACCTCACATAACACGGTTATGGCTGGTTGTTGTTTGGTCGAGTGCGGCCTCCGTCCATACTACGCGATTCACACTGGCCAGGAGGTGAATTAAGTGGATTTGCTGAATCGATATTGAACTGGGGGAGGAAATATTGCGAAGCATCCCTTAATCGATATTTTTGCCCACCCCAACATAAAATGGTGGCAAAAAAATGACTGAAAAGTGACTAAAATGGGTGAAAAAGAGGAAGCAAGTGGGTGGTTATTTAATGGCAAAAGGTAGCTTAAATGGGTGAAAAACGGCAACAAAAATGGTGAAAAAGGGGCAAAAATGGGAAAGGAATGGCAACAAGAAGTGGCTAAAATTGGCCAGACCTAGGAAAAAAGTGGTATTCAATGACAAAAGGTATAAATAGAGAAAATCTGCACATGTTTATGATTTTTTTTATGGCATCCAAGAAGTCTTCTGAGACGTTTCAAGGACAATGGAGCTACAGTGTGGCGTGCAAATTGACACAGACAGACACGCCGCCAATTAAAGTAGTAGGATATTAACTAAACCAACAATTTAAAGACTTGTTGTAACTTTTCTTTTACTGTTCAGGTGTGATGGGCTCAGGGATTCATAACATCTTCATCAAGACTGAGAACGACCTCAGTGAAGACTACGGTGGAGATGTGGGGGAAGAGGAGTCCGCAGATGAATCTGCAAAGAGCGACAGTCCTGGCCTAAACATCACCAGAGAGCGAGATGATCAGACCCCAGACACAAGGTTCAAATACACATCTTACCTAAAACACAAACCTGTTAACGGATACTTCTCTAATCCTTAATGCTTTGTGTGGACGCATCTTTACGTGCACCAGTTTGATAGCCGGTCGCTCAGACTGCATAGAGAGGTGATCTAGGATGTCTTCATACGTTTAAGGCCCCGTTCACATGGAAACGAAAACGCTATACTGCCGTTTCGTTTTGGAAAAGTTTTCCATAAAGACAGAATCGTTTTAGGAAATATACACGTAAAAACGAAACGGCTGAAGCGACTGAATATACCAAGCCTGTAAGTGGCGCTGTAACGCTGCCACGAAAATGCACCAAAGTAGACGAAGAATATCACAGAAAACTAACAAAAACTTTCTTCTATTTCTCCTTCTGGTTGTTCTCTGCGTTGGATTTTCAAACACATGGTTTATGCATTTCGTGGTGATGGTAAAGGAGCATCAGATTTTGCTGTAAAAGCCATAACAAGCTCAGTAGCTTCTGCAGCACAAACACAACCCTGTAGCCAGCCTTAATTGTTTTGGTCAGACCCGCGCAGGCGCGTTAGAAGAGCTACAGGGCGTAGCGTAGCATGTGACGTAATCGTTTCAAGAAATATGTGGATACGCATCCACATGGAGACGAAACGGCAGTCGTATATGGACGTATGCACTCTGGGACCCGGTTTCAAAAAGTATCGTTTACAGTCATCCGAAACGCCGTTTCCGTGTGGATCAAACACCAATCCGACAAAAAACTTTTGCGTATACACCTGAATTCGTATCCGTGTGAACGGGGTCTAAGACTAATGGTTCAACTGGTGTGGGTCCAATTTCAGCTGATATACAGTTGAGGACAAAATTATTAGCTTGTTTTTAGTTTTCTCAAGTATTTCTCAAGTATTTCCCAAGTGTTAAACAGAGGTGTGTTTTTTTTTTAACACAGTGTTTCCAAAGATCCTTGTGTTATGTTGAATGCTTACATTATTATTTTTATAGAGGTCCATGTTTGAAGAGGAAGAGGAGAAAGAGGTCTTCACTGAACCTCAGAGTCTGTCTACTGGAGGACTTCGAGGGTGACTCGGTCTTAAAATGTGGTAAGAGAAGTCAGAAATCCTGTCCAGATACTGCTATAAGAGGAAATCTCCTCAGCTAGAGGCATGAGACTAAAAGTACAATATTCTAGCTCATCCTTTAGTAAGTTTGAGCTGCTGTGAAGTTTAGTTTTAACAACATCCATAGCAGAAGACATGTCTTTTTTTCTAGTGTTCAAACACCAGGTTCAGGAGGTGAAGTGTCCCCCAGGCCTGGAGGAGGCAGACTTCCTGGATCTGCTGAGGTCTACCTTCCCTCAGCTGACAGGAGAGTTTGACATGTTCACGATCAACGCGTCCAGAGAGCTGATGCCTCTGAATCTAGAGAAACTGACTCCAGAGGAGGTCAGAAGATCCCTCAGATCCACAGCAGAAGGAACGGCTCTGTTCATCAGAGAGAAGGTGGGTCTCTTTTATTTTAACGGCCTGTTCTCTGATATAACCCTGTGGTTTTAGTTTCAGTCTTGTGATTCTCTTGTGTTTGATGACTCTGGATATCTACTGGAATCCCTGCCTGGCCATTAAAGCTGTCTGGGCTGATGACGAACCCAGAGAATGGCTCTCCCCAGCTGTAAAGCATCAGTGCTAGGATCCTGGCCAACAGTTAACAAACTATGTCAGGGTTCTCAGGTTCAAAATATTTAGTTTTGCCCCTTTTTAACACCACTTTACCTTTTCTTCCCCTTTAAACCATTTTTGCTACTAGCAACCCCTTTTTTCCATCTTTTATTCCCATTACTGCTCATTTTGACCACATTTTACTGTTTCCTACACCCATTTTTGACACTGACTATTTCCTGCCCTGTCAGCCCAAGGTTGTCCCTTTAACCCACTCTTTGCCCCTTTCATAATCTGTTTTACCACTTCTTCCACCCATTTTTGACACTTTTAAGCGGTTTTGCCTGTTTTCAAATGTGTTTCACCATTTTTCTGTGATTTGTTACTCCCATTTTCACCACTTTAAACATATTTGCTGCTCTAAACCCATTTCAGTTCTGTTTATAAAAGGATTTAACTTTTGAAGAAGGTATAACTACAGCATAGATTTAAGAATATATAAATTTGTTGCCTTTTTAAAAGGAACCCTGCATGATCAGACAAGTTGGTCTTGATGGATAGATATTTATATCTCTCAAATGTGTATCAAACTAAAAAACTCTCTAAATATCCCACATATCTGCATATTGAGTACATTTCAGCTCATAAACTCAGCAGTAGACCGCCATGTTTTGATCCGTGCTGATAGTGTGACGTCACGGTTCCGCAGCGCTCCTCTCCATTGTTAAACAGTAACTGTTTTTCAGACGGTTTTTCTGCTTGCAGCTGTTGCTGCCATGAGCTTGTTGTCTGTTGGTTTTGTCTTTCTTTGTATTTCTATGCTTTTTAGCTAATTTATGCTGTCTTCAGGGGTTTTTAATGCTACTTGTAGCTATTTTTATGCTATTTAGCCATTTATGCTATTTCTGGATTTTTTAAATGCTATTTTCAGCTATTTTTATGCTATTTAAGGGCATTTTTAATGCTATTTTCAGCTATTTTAATGCTGTTTAGCTATTTTTTATTATTATTTATGCTATTATTAGAGTTTTTCATGCCATTTTCAGGTATTATTATGTAATTAACCTATTTTCTGGATTTTATATGCTATTTTTATGCTATTTGGCCATTTTATGCTATTTTAGGGGATTTTTAATAATGTTTTCAGCTATTTTAATGCCGTTTAGCTATTTTATGCTATTTTCTGGATTTTTTATGCTATTTTCAGCTATTTTTATGTAATTTAGCTATTTTCTGCTATTTTCTGGATTTTATTTGCTATTTTTATGCTATTTAGCCATTTCATGCTATTTTAGGGGATTTTTTTCCATGCTATTTTCAGCTATTTTCATGCTGTTTAGCTATTTTTATATTTAGCTATTATATGCTTTTTTCAGCTAATTTTTTGCTTCTTCAGCGATTTTCAGCAGTTCTTCCACAATTCAGCTCTCAGCATCCCCACGCAATTTCAGCTGAAATTGCAATTTTGATCTAGTTAGCAATAGTGCCAAAACAATCACAATTAGATATTCGTTTTGAATCATTTCCCCTAGTATATTATGTCTAATATTGTGTAAATTATAAATTACAATGATTTTTTGCTTGTATTTATTGATAAATATAAAAGATGAGGAACTTTAAAATAATCTTAAAGTCAATGTCTGATGTTTTTCAGGACCCAGGTAACTCGCAGACCAGCACCGAGCAACAAAGTGAGCAACAAAGCTCTCCATTAAGAGAAGAAGAAGCAACCAACATCACAACAAATGATGAAAACTGGGAAAAATCGAAGTGAGTCAGAGTACGGAAATAAAGAAGGTTTTTAACTGGTAGGTCAGGACTAAAGTTGGTTGTGAGGTGCCCCCCAAGGATCAGTCCTGGGCCCTCTTTAATTTACATCCCCTATTAATGTTGTTTCTCCTTAACAGACTTGAAGTTTCATCTTTATGCTGATGACATTTTTGTATATTACTCTGCTGATTCTGCTTGTAATTTTATTTCTATAGTTCTAGTTTTGATAGCCGAAAGGAAAGTAGAAAGTGCTTGACAGATTTTTATCTGAATGATTCATGAGCAGCACTGCAGACGTACTGTACAGGTGTGGTGAAGAGGGAGCCGGGTCAGAATCTCTGCTCCAACTTTTTCCATGACAAAAACTAGACTAAAGGCCGGCTCAGACTACAAGATGTTTTTGGTCGTTCACAATGACACCATGTCAGACTATGCCGCCAGGATTCCGCCAGGATGTCGTTAATTATGTCACACTACAAGACCGTTTGTCATTCACAAAGCTCTAAATTGGACCTGAGTTTTGATGATAAGCTGCGGCGTAGCAGTCGGACTAAATTCTGGCTGAGTTCATGAAGTCTAAGCTGGCCTTAAGTCTAACAAAAATAGATCTGTGATGACTAAAATGGACAAAAACTAAGGTAAGTTTTGGCCAGGATGACTAAAACTGGACCAAAATATAATGTTGTTTTGGTGGGACATTCAAAATCTGTTTTATTTCTCCACTGTGGGTAAATCTGTCAAAAAAACAATGAATCTGTATCTGTTCTGCCTCTCAGCTGTAAGCAGGGACCCCAGGTTTAGCAGAGAACACACTACCATGATTTGGTACCAGATTTAGGCAAAAAAATAAGTGCCTGGACTAAAAGTAAAGACTAAAATGTGAGGACATTTATAGACTAAAACTAGACTAAAACTAAAAACGATAGTAACGACTAAAATGTGACTAAAACTAAAAACGATAGAAATGGCAAAAATGTGACTAAAACCAAAATGCATTTCATTTAATTTTTGGAAAACTTTTGGCTATTTTCTAGGGGTGCACCATATTGGATTTTTTGTTGATATTTACAGATTAATTTTAGCCGATATCGATATTTAAATGTTTTTCAGTGCTACAGCACTCTTTAAGGTTAAGAAAGAAGCAAACTAAAAACACACAAGTTTAAAGAAATAGTACAAATAAAGAAAAAGACCTCAACTTACATAAGTCTGTTGGTCCAGCCTCTAACCTATTAGTGTATATGCCCAAAATTTACAATCACTGTATGCTAGGGGTGTAACGGTTTTTGTATTCGACCCTAACTGTCATGGTCCGGGGGTCACGGTTTGGTGCTCGTAGCTCCATGACAATACATCAGAACCTTTGAAAGGATAAAAGAAAAGAAATGTAAATGTATTTTTCCACCAATCTTGGTGGCAGTAATGCTGGTAAGCGTGGCTGCTAACAGCTATTAAACCACCAAAAAAGAAGAGAAGGTTGCCGTCACACGCGAATGAAGGTCCACTCCGGACATTTGTTACAAGAGCAGAGCAGCAAGACCCGCTGCCCATTTCTCCCGCTCCTCATCTCTGCACCGTTTTAAAAAGACTTTACATGGACCGGTAGTAGAGAACGTCGACTACAAATGTGTATTTAAGCACTCTGCTCAGACCGGTTTTACCTTAACAACTTCAGAACTGCTTAAAACATCTAAACATTCAATCATTTTCAAGATTTTAACCCTTTAAATGCCAGTTTGATTATTTGAAATATTTATTTTTTACTACAAAAAAAAAACAGAAAGTGAATTATTTTCCATAAAATTAATATGGAAAGATGGGGCTTTGGTGCTGATGAGAGTCTTGGATGGGTCAAAGATTAACAACAAAATTATTTTTTTTTTTTTTGTATTTTTTATGCAGTTCCAGTTTTTACATTAGGGCACCTTCTGGACACCTTCGAGGCAAAAATGTACATGTTAAAAAAACTGCTATTAAATCAGCATACATTAATAGTTTTTTCTATTTTTTTTTTTCATAAATATCTTCAACAACTTCAGACCTGCTCAAAACTACCAAACATTCAATAATTACATGTACATTTTTGCCTCAAAGGTGTCCAGAGGGTATTAAATTTGAGGAGGGCATAAGGGTTAACTTTGGTGTGCTTTGGGCAAAAAAACGTTTGAAAACCACTGGTTTACAGCATGCATTTAAAGGCTCCTGCTCCCACGTTTATTAGAATTTGTGTTAACTGGAAGGAAATCATTCGCCCAGGAACATCACTGCTATTCATTTTGTCCTGAATACTGAGGTCTTTATTCTGTACATTTTCTAGCACATTTGGATGTCAGGAGAACTGATTCTAACAGCGTCTGTTTTTTGCTACCTTCAGTTTTAACAGCGGTCCTGATGAAGAACTGGGGGGCAATGACTGGGAGCCTTACCCGAGCACTTCAGGACTGCAACAAGATGTGGAAACAGAGTTAGACTGGCAACAACAGGAAGTACCTGAGCACCTCAATGCCCTGTATTCTACTCAGCCTGAAACTGGAAGAGATGACAAAGCTGAAGGTAAAGATCAGGGGGATGAAGAAACACCAGGAGAGCCCAGTACCTCTGCGCCGCCTGTAACTGAAAGAGATAAAAAAGCTAAAAATAGAAAAAAGGGAAGTGATGATGATGATGAAGAATGGAAACCAGACAGTGAAAAAGAGCTGAAACCGAAAAAAACACGTTTATCAAAGAAATGTACTAAGAAAAAAGAAGAAAAAGAAAGTGCTGATCCTGTGTCCTGTAAAGTCTGTAAAAATCTGTTTAGGACAAGTAAGGTGTTGATCAGACACGCCTGGATTCATGTGGAGGATCCTGAGAGCCTTTGCGGAGTATGTGGAGAAAAATCCGAGTCTGCAGAAGAGCTGAAGAATCATCTCGTAAGTCACGGGACAACACATGGCTGTGACACCTGTGGAAAGAAATTCCTCTCTGAACTGAGTCTACAGAAGCATGCTCGTCTCCATGCAGGAGAGAAACTGTTCAAATGTGACGCCTGCGATAAGACATTCTTCACAAAATATCAGTGGAGGAGACACTGCGTGATTCATGGGAAGGAGAAACCACACAAATGTGAAGTCTGTGATCAGTCTTTCTTTTACAAACAACAGCTGAAGTATCACCGCAGCGTCCACGCAGTTGAGAAGCAGTTCACCTGTGATGTCTGCGGTAAATCTGTCAACACCTTACGGTCGCTGTCCCAGCACAAGTTGATTCACGTGGGGGAAAAACGATACAGCTGTAAAGTGTGTGAGAAGCGCTTTTTACTACCTGAAAAACTTAAACTGCACTTGAAACGTCACGCATCTGAAGACAAGACGTACCTGTGTGATGTCTGCAGCAAAATGTTCCACACGCAAGCGCAGTTAAACGCTCACCTGAAGTATCACGGCGAGGAGAAGGAGGGGGTACCGTGCACCGTGTGTGGAAAGAAAATGTCAAAGAGGAACCTACGGGCTCACATGAAGGTCCACACTGGGGAGAAACCCCACAAATGCTCCCAGTGCGAGAAATCGTTCAGTTCCACCAGTCATCTCAAAAATCATCAAAGCACCCACACAGGCGCCAAACCCTTCATTTGCGGGGTTTGTGGGAAAGCCAGCGCACGCAGGGAACACCTGAGAGTCCACATGAGGACCCACAATGGGGAGAAACCGTACATATGCAAGATTTGTAACAAAGACTTCACTCAGAGCCACTGCCTGAAGACTCACATGAAGAGCCACTAGGGGGAAAAGTCCGCCAAGACTTAACAGAGGAGCTGCAAGTCTGAAAACATTCTTTTGTACCAAAAACTCAATACGTGTTAATCTCTGTAAAAAGTTATTGGCAATAAACGGCTTTTTGTGAAAACAGGACTCTAGTGCTCCATTATTTTTCTTACATGAAGGTATTAGAGATTAGAAGAACAAAAGAATTAGCTAAGGCTTTAAATGCTGGTTTAAATGCTTTAAACATCACACCAGGATGTGCTCAGGGATACTCTGGCTGGTCATCTTTTCAGTCTGATCAGTCAGGTCAGGCTCTGGAATAGAAAAGGGCCTTCTACAAACTGTTCCCACACAGTTGGAAGCCTAGCATTGTCCAGAATGTCTTGGTATTGGCCTTCACTAGGTCAAGGGGTCTAGCCCAGACCCTGAAGAACAGCCCCATACCGTTATCCCTCCCCCACCAAACTTCACAGTCAGGCAGGTAACGTTCTCCCAGCATCCTCCACACCCAGACTCACCCATCTGACTGTAAACAGAGAAGATGATTGGTCACTACAGTGTCGGTGTGCTTTACACCACCCCTGTTTTTGATGTGAGGCTTGCATGCAGCTGTTGCCATGGAAACCATTCATGAAGCTCCTGCTGCAGTTTTATTGTTTACATTGATGCCAGTGGAAGTTCAGAACTCATCAGGAATTAGCAGAGACTTTTACATATGTTATCAGTTGACTCCACTCCTTTTTACAAGGACCTTTTACAAGGTCTTCTTCCATTAGCTGAGCTGCTGTTGTTCCTAAACGCTTCCACTTTCCAATAATATTACTCAGTTCATTGTGAAATATCCAGCCGGAATGGGCCCCCAGAAAGAATATTACACAGGGTGCCCCCTTAACCGGCTAGCCAAGCAACAAATGTGTCGTTTTTACAAAAATCTATACATTTAAATGTATTTCTGAGCCATAATTTCCCAATAGAAGAGCATTATTTTACTATGGTTAAATTTACTTGAATTATTTAGGGTTTCTGGATTACACCATTTGGACATTTTAAAGGAGGAGCAGCCCCCCCCCCACCCAAAGAGCCAAATTGTTGAAAAATGCTTTTGCAAGAGCCACAAGGGCAAAAGTAGGCATAAAATTGCAAAAAGTGGGAAACAGGGAGAAAAAGTGGCAAAATAGGGCAGAAAGTGGCAAAAATGGGTGAGAAGTTACCCCAGAATTAGTCACAAGTGGCAAAAAAAATGAGTGTAAAAGTGACTTAAATGGGCAAGAATGCTGAAAACAATGGCATTTAATGGCAAAACGTGGCTAAATGGGCCCAAACTGGCAAAAAAAAGGAAAGATTGCAAATGGCAAAGAGCAGGATAAAAGAGGCAAAAAAAGGTAAAAATTGTAAAAACGGATTCAAACTGATGAATGTGACTTGCAACAGATAATTTCTGAGGTCACAGTTTCCCTTCATAAAGGTTTTCTGGGGGAATATTATTTCAGATTAAGACATAAAAGAGCCACATGTTTAGTATCACTGATTTAGATGCTTTTGATTCAATAATGACACGAATTACAAAGAAAAATAAATAAAAACAAACTCTAGGGCCCCTTCACACTGTGGGCCCGGGTAATCAGTGCCTTTCCCCCCTGTGCTACGCCTGTGCACTGAGCTCTTCAGAACAATGATGGAGACTGCATGGGTTCTTGATTTTACACATCTGTAGGAGCGGGTCTGAGTTCAATATAAAAATCAGGTCAATAATCAAGGTTAAAAAGCATTTGCATACCACTTTATTCTGTTTTTATTCACATTTTACAAATGTCCTCATTTTTGGAATAGTCTGCTATCTGGACGGCAGCTTTTGTATTGGTCTGTATGATTCTGTCGTCTACATCTGACTCCTTCCAGTCAGACCGTCAGCGTTGCCTTTCGATGGTTGTGTAACATGGTAGCCACCAGATGGCGATAAAGTACCTCAGAGGAATAAGAAGACTGCAGACCACCACAGCTTTATTAGTCACGATGGCAAAGTTGTAAATATGCATAAAAATAGACTTAAAGGTCTGACCTCGTCCTGTTTTCTGCTTTATATGCATTATGGTCCTTTTAATTTCAAACAAGCATTTAGTCCTGATAGAAATGTGTTTTTGTAGATGCCGTCCTTTCAATAAGCGCTATCAAAGGTGGACAAACCTGCTACAAACATCCTTGTGTGTGTCTTTCCCCAATTCAAAAAAGCTGGGACGCTGTGTACTCTAAAATGTAAATAAAAACAAAATGCAATGACTGTCAACTCTCATAAATCCATATTTGATTCACAATAGAACAGAAACAACATGTCAGATGTTAGACTGAGACATTTTAACATTTCATGAAAATTTGAGCTCATTTTGACTCTGATGGCCACGCCACATCACAAAAAAGTAGAGACAGGGCCATGTTTACCAGTGTGTAGCATCCTCTCTTCTTTTAACAACAGTCTGTAAATGTCTGGGGATTGAAGAGACCAGTTAATGAAAGAGGAATGTTGTCCCATTCTTGTCTGATGTAGGATTCTAGCTCTGCAGTCCTGGGTCTTCTTTGCTGGAGTTTCCTTGCTGCTGCTCCAAATGTTTTCTATTGGTGAAAGGTCTGGACTGCAGGCAGACCACTTCAGGACATGGACTCTTCTCCTGTGAGGCCATGCTGTTGTGATGGATGTGGTCATGGGTGTACCACGGGGTGGGGGAAAGGGTACTGGTTACCTGGGCCCACAGTAGAGAGGGGCCCTTGAGAGGGCCGCAATGAAAAGTGTGTTTTCATGTATTTTTCATAGTAATTCGTGTTATTATTGAATCAAAAGTGACTAAATTAATTGGCTAACAGACTGAAATTTGTATGAAATAGAATAAAATGAAATACTGGGGGGCCCTTGCTCCCCCACTGAAAATATCCAAATGGTGTAGTCCAGCGCTGTGAAATAATAAAAGTAAATTTAACCATAATAAAATGTCGCTCATAAATGGGGAAATTATGGCTCAAAAATACATTAAAATACAGAAATATTTGTAAAAACATTTCACCATCTTCACTATTTTACATTGAGGAACATTTTTCTGAAATTAAGATCCAAGAAGATTCAGTAACTTGTGTTTTTATTTGAAGATTTAAATGCTGACGGAGAACTTTGGAAGGTAAGAAAACACACGGCAATTTAGAGCCAGCTTTCAGGGAATGAGGCAGCTGTATAACATTATTAGCGGGAATGCTGAGCATCCACACTATTGATATTCACGTCGGCCATTTTGTTTATTATTCTTCTCCCGCACCGGCTATCTCCTGCTTCATACTTTGTCGTATCGACACTGTTTGAACTTTAAAAAATTTAGTTTCTTCGTCATTCGACTACCATGACTTTTCTCATTTCTAACTTTTATAATTTTCAAAATATAGCTATTTTTATGCTATTGTCAGCTATTTCTATGCTTTTTCAGCCACTGAATGCAATTTTCAGCTACTTTACTCCAAAATCAGCTATTTTTAGGCTATTTTCAGCTATTTTTATCCTTTTTTGAGCTATTGAATGCCACTTTCAGCTACTTTTATACCATTTTGTGCTATTTTATTCTATTTTTATGCTATTTTCAGCTACTTTCTGCTTTTGGCTATTTTCAGCAGTTCCTCCACAATTCAGCTCTCAGCATCCCCATGCAATTTCAGCTGGAATTGCAATTTTGATCTAGTATTAATATGTGGGAAAACTATACAATATAAAGCATACTTAGAAAAGAAAATACAGACAAAACTATCCATGTAATTTCCACCCCGATTCACAACCTATACAGATATAATATACAATGATTCTTTGCCAAAAGAGGCAATAAAGGGGAAAAATACACACATATTTAGCAAGTAGAGCTGCCATTTAAAACATGTATTATCAGACAAATTAACTTTAGGTCAAATGAGATCGGTATATCCAAAGTCTTTTTTACAAGATTACTTAAGTAAGTGTTGATGCTAACTATCAATTAAAGTATTCTGAGTGCACTTCAAGTGTTTATCAGTCATAAATTACTCTAAAGTGATCGTTACTGTATTTATTTATCTCTGGAGCTGATGTTAAAAGCTTAAATTCAGTGGTAATTACAAAAATAAAGAATAAATACCTCAAATTTTACAACGGATGCAGTGCAGTTCCCCGGTAAACGCAGTGGCGGGAAAGTTCCCCCTTTGTTACTAAAATGAAAAAGTTTCCTCTTGTTGCTAGGAGCGGCAGCTTCTCCCAGCGTGCACTCTGATTGGTCCGTAGTCCGTCACCGCAGGCCAATCAGAAGCCAGTGCGTCCGCCATGAGAATCCATAATCTGTCTTCTCCTACTATCCGTACTTCGTCAAAATAAACACAGAGATAAACTGTGTCCGTCATTGATTCAAGCCCTGGTCATTTTCTCGTCCTGCTGCATACATGGATTATTATAAAAATTGTGTTTTTGTAATGTTGAAATACAAACACGGCGTCGAGTATGGCCGTTAAAACAGAACAATAATGTTGAGTAAAGTCGGTGATTTGGGTGTGTTTTTCTGTCATTTTCTGCCCTGGTATCTGAGGCAGACCGGGGATTCTGTTCAGAGGAGGACTCGGTGCCGTTACCGGTGGTGGGCTGTAATGGCGGGGCTGTCAAGTTTGGCTAAAACAGGAACGATGGATTTCCTGTTTTCGTAAAACACGTACGTTCATTTCAAAATAAAAGCTTGTTCATAAGATTAAAGAACCGCAAAACACTATTCAAGTGTGGAAAAATAGGAATATTTAAAACTAGTTGTCTCTCAGCTTAATCAAACTTATATCTGTAAGTGTATAGGTTATGTTATTTGTGAATTGAGTAATAATGCCCAGGGCCTCATCTAAAAGCTCCACACAGCTTTTGGGAGTCCCATTTTACAGCTGACTATTTTATGAAATCTCATGATTGGAGGCTTTTAGTGCATTTTGAGTGATTTAAATTCTTGCAAAATAAAATGTATAGAAGCCCTATTTTTTTTTCAAGAACTTTATTTATTTTCAAATTTATTTGACACAAATGTCTTTCTTTTTCAAGAATCTTTCAGTTTTATTTACAAATTTTATTTACGAAAAATGCATACACAACAAATTTGAATGTGGTAGCTTTGCTGTCAACATACAGCTATTAAACAATAAATGTGAAAATAAGTAAAACTGAAAAAATACATAAGATTTGAGAATAAAATATGTAAAGCGCCAGTTTATTTCACATATAAAAGACTGTACTCGAAAGGTGTGGAAAGGTGCAAGAAAGCTAAATAGACATGATAAAGAATATCTTTTATTAAATTTAACCAAGTATGTCCAACACTGAATGACTGTAACTCGTTAATATGTTTAGTTAGCCTCGTTAAATAACTTGACCTCAAATAATTGGCATAAAGCCAACGACTGGCTCTCAGAGGGGCTTTTATTTTGTAATCAGCAAGAGCGAGAAGGCGGAAGTGTGTCGTCTGGTACCGCGCGGGCTTTACGTGTCGCTCGCGCTGATGGCGGCGGGGCTGGCGGAGGGTCGCACCGAGGAGGGAGAACGAGAAGGAGGGGAACCGGAGAAACGGAGACAGCAGGCCCCGGCGGTACCGATCACCGTGACGCCGACCGACCAACACCACCAACACCGACGGAGGGAGCAGCTAGGCCCGCGAGCTGACACAAAGGAGGACGGACGGATGGATGGAGCGGTAACGGTTGTTTTTGTTTATCTGCTAACCGGGAGATTCTGCCGTTAACGGCGGCTGGAGGGTCTGTCTGCAGGCTGGCTGGGGCTGAAAAAACACATCTGAAACACATTTTTACTTATCACTTCGTCTACTAATGAAAAATTCAAACTTAAAAGCTTAAACGGTGTGTAGCTGTCATATTTCTAACGTGTACACATGTGGCCCTGTGTATTTATGAGGGGGGAGGAGGGGGGCCTCACTATGGAGACCCATCAGGATATTAGGTCGTTTATTTGTTTCTAATCCCCCTATTACTCCCTTTGTAAAACTTAATTAAAATACATAAGTAGGCAGAAAATGAAAATTTAAAATAAATCAACTATAATAATGACAACAGGTTGGTAGGATCTAATAACTGGAGAACCTGTTCAGGTAGGTCATTTAAATCTTGGTACCGTCCTTGAGCTTAGAGCTGTGTTTATTTGACAGCTTTATATTTGGTTAAAAACCTCACGTGGTCTTTGTCTCTGGTGGGGACAGATGGAGGCCATTAACACCAGGCTGGTGGCAAAATATTGGTAAATAAACCTGATCAGTCAGTTGATTTTTCAACATAATGTTGATCATGAAAAGCCAAAATAAAGGTCCAGTCTGTATTTTGTTGTATAATTTAAAGAGTCACAAATCTCGTATTGGGAGCAAAAAGGCAGAAACCTCGAGCAGAACCAGACTCATTCGTGATCAGACATCCGTCATGACCACAAAACGTTTAGCCTGACAAACCTCCGATATACAGCGTTTGGGAAAGGTCAGAGCTTTTGAAAAAATACTCGAAGGATGATTGGATGAACGTTCGGTCTGTCACATCTTTACGGGCCAGTCAGGGCAACAAAACATGTGACGTCGTCACCGCTACCGAGGTGCACGTGCACAGCTACTGAGGAATTATGGAACGCTAACTGGACTATAACGTCTACTTCGGCGTTCGCATTAAAACATCAAATTTTTATGTCTTAATATGTAAAAATATTACGTCTTAACACGTTAAAACCGCATTAAGACAAAAGAAAATGCCGTGTTACAAGTACACTTTTAACGTATTAAAGGAACAGTGTGTAGAATTGGAGGCTGACGTAACGAACCACCACGTTGTCTACGGCAACGTTTTGGGGACAGAAGAGCAAAACGCGATTTTTAAATACAAACCTGCCCGCCGGTCCTGAAAGCTACCTGGAAGGCAGGTGGAGAAGAAGACTGACCTATAATCTATAAAATAATGGTTACAAAAATGAATGAATAAACCCTCACCTCGTCACTGCTGTAAATGATGTCCAGGCCAGTGCAACTATGGCGGAAGAGATTAGCGTGGATGCTGCTAAAGCGCCAGTTTTATCAGAACTTGACGACATTTCTTCATTAAAAGAAGAATAAAGAACAGCAGTGAGTTGTTTTCTTTTCAAAAACCACAAAAGTCGAGTACTGACATGTCTACAGTCGCCATGATTTAGTTAGTCCTCGGTAGCAGTGCACACGCAGCTCGATAGTGGCTACATCACATGTTTTGTTGCTCTGATTGGCCTGTAGAGATGTGACAGACAGAACGTTCGTCCAATCACACTCTTGAGTTTTTTTTTTTTTTTAAATCCCCTGCCCTTTTCCAAATGCTTAGTGTTGAAGGTTTACCAGATGGATCTGGTGTGTCAGGTTACGTCACAACTCCACCGCGCCCGAAAGTACTGCCCCTCGTCGCTGATTGGTCCCGTCATTTTCTAACCGGGCCCAAACGGCTCACACGAGAGCTTTGCAAGATTGATTCGCCAGTGAGAAACAAGGAAACGGGCGTATGCATCTGCTTTACAAGGTTAGAAAAAGTTGGCATCACATTAAACCTGGTAAAGATGCAAAATAAGCAGTATGCGTTACCTTGATATGAGGGTTTAAAGTCATCTTTTCAACATGCAAGTATCCTCTGACAGTCTGGGCCTATAACAGCATCACATCCAAGCCTGAGTACAAGCCTTCATCGAAAAGGGAATTTTGGAGCCTAATCCTGACAGTAGAACGGTTTTTGTTTCCCGGACACTGATTTATAGATAACTCCAAAGCAATGAGGCCTGATAATTCAAGGCTCCACCTCCCATATTATTTTTGAGACGTCAGGTACCATAAACCCTGTTATCTGTTGGTATAAGCTGAACTGAGTTGATCCAAACCTGAGTCACTGAACCTGCGTGTTCATTTCTCGGGTTAGGGTGAAGTGCCAGGGGTATCACTTGAATAGAGGTGTGTTTTTTACTGGAGGCACACTCCAAACCCTGTTATGGGAAATCTTGCAACATGTCAGAATGCATTGTGGTTCTTTTGATTTCAAACAAGTATTTATTTAATGGCTAGTAGCAGGATTGTCTTATTTACGTAAAGGTGTTGACAACCACTGATGACGCATGGATGAGTTGGGAGAGTTGTCCTATTTCGTGAGATAAAGTTTCACCTCTACCTCATGGGGTAATGGGTTCACTGAGCATGACAGTGTGGCGTTCCCAATATCTGACCATGCAGACGAAAGTCAGTCTTTGGGTCCTTGGTCCTCCTGGTCTTACTGAGGCCTGGACATTGACTGATGGCTGAGGGCAGTGACATTTTTGGTTGTCATTGTTAGACCATAGGTCTAAGACTGGTGTGTTCAGGACAGCAAGGGTATCCAGGACCCGGTGGGCTGAAGGCGGCGGTGTGCATCAGCTGGGAAAATACCTGGAGAGATGGGGCATGGGTCTAACGCAGACCTGGACGATGGAACGGCAAAGTGCCGAATCAGCGTATGCTCCCAGACCATACCTGAACCCAGGTGTTTAAAGAGGCAAGCAGTCCCTTGAAACTGAGAAGTGGGGTAAAAGTTTGAAAGAGGATTGAACCAAAGTTTTATCATTTACAGACCCTGAACTCCAAGCCACCATGGGCAAGGAAACTTCCCATTACAGGCAGAAATCACACACCTGGAACAAAATATGCCAGCATGCCCTGTCGGTCTAAGCTTATAGCAGCGTAACTGTGGGCTGGTCCAAGCCTGTCTCAGACAAACCTTAAAGTTTCGTTCAAACGCTTAAAATCTGAACATTTGCATCAACTGCAAAAAGCTGGGAGCAGCTAATCTATGTAGAAGATACGTAGTTGTTTTAAGTTTAAGACATACATGCTAGTATCAGGCGGTCTTAGCTTATAGCAGCATCCTTAAAGGTTGCCTCTACCAATGCTAACTATTAGCTTTATCCAAAAGAAGGCCTAGAGATGGTGTTGTAAAATCCTGAATGCTAACTGATTCCATAGACTGGGGCCTGATATTTAAAGGCTCAACCTCCCATACTAATTTTAGAACATGTAGATACCACAACAGGCATGCATTCTTAGAATGTAATGTTCTAGATGGGTGACATAAACTTATATAATGGAGGTCTGCTTTTGTCCTGTATGTTGTTGGTACATGTTCTGCAGCGTTTTGGACCATTTGGAGTTGAAATAACCCGGTCTAGTAGTTACAAATTCATGGGATATTTTTCTGCATCATTCTGAGACTGGATGTGAGTGATTTGTCTGACTATGAGCAAGCCATAGTAGCATATTTTTACTCTCGCTGCTTCTATTTAATAGATAGGACTTTGGAGTCGTCAGTTTTACGTGTGCAGCTTCTGGATTTTGGTCAAATACAACTTTAATAGCACTGCAGTTCTAAGATGCAAGCACAATCTAGGTCAGACAAGATGATTTAGCTTTCTAAGCAGCCTCTATCACTCAGGAGTCTGACTGAAGCAATGGTTTTCTGATACAAGTGGGTCTGTTTGGTTTATTTTCACATAGGCATGGTTCCAAAAAATGTTTTTACAGAACATATAATGCTGAAAATAATTTATGGGCAGAACTAGAAACTGTGTCATCATGTTTGCAGCAAAAACTTCGGAGGTCGACCTCGACAAAATCCTTGGTTAAATTATAATCTAACCACCAAAATGCTAAAATCAGTGCTGGCACCAAGATAATTCAAATTGGATGAGGAATGACTTTAACATAAGTATAATTCACAGGCATTTTTTTTTTCACCAGAAAGTCAAGTAAGAGGGTCTGATCAGAGCTGTTGTGATTTCAATTCTAAAACTTCAGTCCTGAAGACACACTTTAACATTTAAGGAATGAAGTTTTCAGCTGACACAGGTCTGCAGGTCCTGCCTAAAACTCCTCAAACATGTCTGTACATATGGCTGATATCTACCGCTGAAATACTGGTAGTAAATGTAGATGAAAATGGTCATATCTATAAAGATATATCTGTTAGGGATGCACAATATTATCAGCCAAATATCGGTATTGGCAGATATTATCCAAAAAAAAAAGGCAAATATTGGTATTGGTAGATATTAGCAAAAAATGCCAAATATCAGTTTCGGCAGATATTAGCGAAAAGACCAAATATTGGTATCGACAGGTATTAGCAAAAAAGCCAAATATCGGTATCGGCAGATTTTAGCAAAAAAAAGCCAAATATCGGTATTGGCAGATATTAGCAAAAAAAGCCAAATATCGGTATTGGCAGATATTAGCAAAAAGCTAAATATTGGTGTCAACAGACGTTAGCAAACAAGGCAGATATCCGTATCAGCAGATAACAAAATTTTTGCTGATGTTTACATCCGATATTTTGGCCGTGCATATCAGCATATATCAACTGTAAAATTTGTCCGCATATACTAATAAATTATTGAAGTTTTAGGCTGAACCAACAGAAATATGTATGTCGAGATCTTTTTCTTTAATTATCTCATTCTTTAAACTTTAACCCCTGAAAGCCTGTTGTATCATGTTTGATACATACTTTTATGATACCTCTATCTAATCAATATGATCAATAAATTACTAAAAGAAATGTCGGAATACAATCTGATAAATGATTTTTAAAAATGCCCTTAAGTGGATTATCAGTCACCAAAAACACCCGATGTATCAAATGAGATACAAAAAATATGTATGTCAAATTTTATGGAAATTTAGATTTTTTTGGATTTCAGTAGAAAGTGAAATAACATTTCAGTTCCAAAAAATTAGAATTTTCTGGCTATAATTTAGTTTTTAGGCTTTAAAGGGTTTAAGTGTGTTTTAAGAAAAAAAAAGTTTGTTTCTTTTTTAATCCTCAAACCTAAAATTGTGTTAAAAGAACGGGATTTTTAGTTATGTAAAATGTATTTAAATATCGGTATCGGCTAAAATGAATCTATAAATATGAGCATATATTATATAAGCAACAATCCAATATGGTGCATCCCTAATATCTGTCCTGTTTTTTCATTTATTCCTGATTCTTTGTGGATTTTTCTGACTGTTATTTCCTCATCTAGGCCAGGTACCAAAACTATTTTTTATTGATAAACAGCAGAATAATTCTTTACTTTAGAGATGAGTGCTCATTAGAGAACTTTAATTTAAACTCGTTTTACAGGGACAGATAATTATTTTTTTAATAACTGCAGCATCGCCGCTTTAGCCTGAAATAACTAGCTTTACAGGTGTAAACAATCATGTTTAACCCTATATCTCATTAATAATACAGTGATATTTAAAAATTGTATATTTCCCAACCCTAACTCACAGTTCACCTCTCTGTTAGATGCAGGTTTTTCTCTACTGATTAGCATATTCGCCTTGTTGCAGCCCAGTCTCTCTGCATTCACATATTAACTAAATATCCTTGTCAAAGTAGCTGTTCTTGTATATAACAAGGTAGCTACGCTAATACCCTTGGTAGTCTTGGTTGTTGAAACACCAAGATCAGACATTCAGGGCTCTTACTGAGGGGATCACATCAGCAGCTGATAGATCTGATGTCCTGACTTCTTTAAGCAGCTGTTTAAATGGAGAGAGAAGTGTGGTAAAGTTTTAGATGCACCCGCTGTTCTGTTGAAGTTGATATGTCACAGGTGTGTGATTTTTCTCCCAGATGTTTTGTATCCAGCAGGCTTGATTCCCCACTTAACCTGAACAACCTGTGGGTGCAAAAAGGCAACAGCAGAATGTTTAAGGTGTGTCCCTCTGTTTTCTGGCCGACTGCTGCCACATCAAACATGCAGCGTTGGCTGCAAATACCATTGTGGTCAGCTGGGGGGGGGTGTGCCATGCTGCCAAAACTCACCAGACTGCTGCCTGTCATCACCTTTGTCATATTTTTAGCTTTACGGTGCTATTAAAAAGTATTCAACCTTTTGAAAAATTTACTCTTTCTTAGATTTTATAAATCAGTCATGGTCAGTATAATTTGGCTTTTTTTTTTTACAAAAAAAAACAAGAACCTCATTGATGTCAAAGTGACAGGAGGTTTCTACAAAGTAATGTCAATTAAATAAAGAATAAGTGACTGCATAAATATTCCCTCCTTCTATTCAGTAGTAGGGCTCAACGATTTGGGAAAATAATCTAATTGTGATTTTTTTTACCCAATATTTCAATTATGATTTGATATGCGATTATTTCTGAAGTTCCTCATTTCATGTATTTTCCAATAAAAATGATCAATAATTCATTCTATATTATAGCCAGCACAATATTAAATTAAACTAGGGCTGGACAACTTTGAAAAAATATCTAATTGGGATGATTTTGACTCGTTTTATATAATTGGATATGAACTGTGTTCTTAAAGGGAATGATCATTTTTTAAAATAAATCTCATATTTAATGAGAAAAACAAAAATGAGGAAATTATTATATTTTTTGTACACTATTCTCAAAATATGCCACTAGAGTGATTGCATGATATATAATGCATAACGTCTCAGCTGCCAAAAAACAAAAAAAAAAATTCTCAGAACAAAACATTCTTGTTGTCTTTAAATCATTTGTGTGTAGCTTTCTCTGGATGCTTCGGCTCATTCTCTGACTGGAAAACAAATCTTCTCCCAAGCTGTGGTTCTCTGTCCTCCACATTCGTTTCACCCTCAACCTTTACAAGCCTTCCAGGGACAGCTGCTAAGAAGCATCCCCACGGCACGATGCTGCTGAGAAGCATCCCCATGGCATGATGCTGCTGAGAAGCATCCCCATGGCACGATGCTGCTGAGAAGCATCCCCAAGGCATGATGCTGCTGAGAAGCATCCCCAAGGCAAGATGCTGCTGAGAAGCATCCCCAAGGCATGATGCTGCTGAGAAGCATCCCCAAGGCAAGTTGCTGCCACCAGCGTGCTCCACAGTGGGGATGGTGTGTTTGGCGCCTTGTCTGATGGTCTAAAAGCTCCATTCTGGTCTCATCAGACCAAAGAACTTTCTTCCTCTAGACCATGGAGTCTCCCACAGTCCTTCTGGTGAACTCTAGTCCAGACTGAATCTGAGTTTTCTTCAACAGTGTCTTTCTCTAAAGCTCTGACTGCTGAAGAACCCGGCCAACAGTTGTTGTCTGCAGAGTCTCTCCATCTCAGCCGCTGAAGCTTGGAGCTCCTTCAGAGTAGTCATAGGTGTCTTGGTGGCCTCTCTCACTAGTCTCCTTCTTGCACGCCCACTCAGTCTGTGAGGATGGTCTGATCTAGGCAGATTAACACATGTGACATATTCCTTCATTTCTTCAGGATGGATTTAACTGAACTCTAGGCACACTGAGGTGATCCTCATTTCACTAACTGTGAGACTACCAGCACCAGGTGGTATTTGACATTACATATTCTTATTTATTTGGCATTATTTTGTAGAAATCTGCTTTAACTTTGACATTAAAGAGGGGTTTCCTGTTATTATTTGACTAAAAAGCCTAACTATATTGTCCATGATTGTTTTATTAAGTCCATAAAAAGGTAAAATATCCCAGTGGTGAATACTTTAAAGCTTCAGCCTTTAATGTAAACGTGTAGAATATTTTATACCTTTATTTTTAACAGTTTAAATTCAAACCAGTGGTTTCAGGCCGAGAGATGAAATGCATTGTGTGAATGATGGTCCTCTAAAGTATAGGATAACAGTGAGTGTGTGAACAGAGAGAGGGAGCATTGTGTCGGCTGGGGGTTTGAGCTGATGCAGTGATGAATATCAAACAGGCCTGTAGTAGTTTCTGCTGTGTATGTGAGAGACATACTGTTGTTCTGTTTATCAATAAACCATTGTCTCTCTCTCTCTCTCTCTCTCTCTCTCTCTCTCCAGTTTAGGACCTGTCTCGCTCCACCAGCCAGTGCGACTGCTACAGCTGCAGTAGTGTTTATGTGAAGCTGCATTAGGTGTTGTCTAATTGATAAACGCTGGCCTTCACAGCAGGTTTAATCAGTGAGGAGTGGTAGGAGTTCTTCAAACAGCAGCTTTGGGGACACTCTGAGTGCATATTGGTGCTAACCGCCTCTAACGATAGCCTTAGCCCATGAGCTTGTTAGCATGACTGTTGCAGGGGCATCTGGGGCCGCAGTGCTTCTACGGCCCTTGAGCCGTGCCTGAATACGTCTTTGTAATCTCGCCGAGTTATGAGCTCAGCATTTCCTCATCAGAGGACCCTCGTTGACACTGCCAGGCTAGCTTCTGTTTTACTGTGAAATCCTCTTAGCTTCAATGCAAACCAGACGCAGAGATTCAACGAGAGCATAAATCGTTTTGAAAATGTAGTGAGAGCACCGCCGAGGTCCAGAGTTCTGCAGCTGACGGCTCGTTAGCTGCTAGCGGCTGCGAGGAACAGGTAGCGGTGGCGCGGGGCTAGCTCCGGGTAGAGCAGGGGTGCGATGGAGTACCACTCCGGTGGCAGCCTGCCCCTGCTGGGGAGACCGCGGTACTGTCCGGGAGCCAACGCTAATGGAGGGTACCTGTGCGAGACGGGACACTGTTGTGGAGAGACCGGATGCTGTACCTACTACTACGAACTCTGGTGTAAGTTACTTTGCTGGGTTGAGTATTTGCCCCTCTCTGATTTCTTTTTTTTTTTTTTTTTTTTTTGCATATTTATCATACTTAAGTCTTTAAATCAGTGGTTCCCAACCTTTTTTTCCTCAGGGCCTCCCCTACTCGCATCAAAGAAAGCTAAGCCTCCTCAGACCCACTCGGAAAAAGTACACATCATTTAAAATTGTTTTTGTTGACAAAATCCCAACATAACAGACCCATATAGACTTGTTCTGGACTAAATATTGATGTGAAAACTATCCATTATTATGACAGTGCATTAGGACCACTCCTGCAAAAAAGAAAGACTAATTTCAAGAAAAAAAAAACAGGTTTAAAAAAATTAATTAATAAAAAAAAATACATTTTTATGACTTTAAAATGGTAAATGTCCCAGAACCCTGGATAAGAATTTTTAAGATTAAAAAGCTGACAAAAAAATCCAAATCTGACCAGTGTTTTCTTGTAAATTTTTGATTTTGTTCTAAAATTAGGATTTAAAAAACTTTAAATTTCTGAGTTTCTAATGTCATTTGAAGTCTTTTTTAAATTCTGAAATTTTGTTTGTTTTTTCTCTTAAATTCCTGACTTTTGAAAGTCTGAAGTGTTGTAAATATAAGACATTATAATCTCAAAAATTTGGATTTTTTTTCCAAACATATTTTTGACCTTTTTGATTAGAAATCTACAGATTCTTCTTATATTTTAATCTTATAGGTTGGCTCCTGTATCATCTTGTACATTAGGTTTGTAACCATGATTTGTTTTTAAAATGAACATCTAATTTTGACAATGTCAGAGCAGACAGGGTCCCGTGCCCCTTTGGAAATCTTTGGCGCCCCCCCTAGGGCAGTGGTTCTCAACCTTGGGGTCGGGACCCCCTTCGGGGTCATGAGACACTGAGAGGGGGTCTCCAGATTCCCTTAAAAAAACTAAGAATATTTTTTAAAATTACACTGTTGCCTCTTAACACAAATTTAGCAAAATTGTAACCAATTTTTATCTTTTTTTTCCCTACCAATTTCAACATCTTTTTGCCAGTAACAAATGTATTTTTGCCCATTTTAAACCCTTTCCACCACTTTTTTCTTCCTGTTTTTGCCACTTTGAAACCAATTCTTACAACTTAAGCCTAATGTTGCCTCTGTTTACCCATTATTGCCACTTTAAAACCCCATTTGACCACTTTTTATGTCCATTTTTTCCCATTTTAACCACATTTCGCTATCTAATACGCCCATTTTTTTCCAGTTTAACCAATTTCTGCCAATATTTGCCTTTTTTTCTTTCTCAGTTAACACTTTTTGCCAGTTTGTATAAATTTTTCGTCCCATTTTACCCAATTTCCATCCATTTTTGGCACTTTAGCACCTTTTCAGCCACTTTTTAATCCCCTTCTATCACTTATTATGCCTGTTTTTGCCACTGTATTCATTTTTTGCCATTTTTTCGGTTATTTTTGCTACTGTTATGTATTTTATGCCACTTACAACCCATTTCTGCTACTTTTAAAATCCAATTTCACCACCTTTCCCACCATTTTTTGCCATTAATAACCCATTTTAGCTATTTTTAACTTTTATTTTTTTATTTTTAAGAGGGCAACTTACTACACAAATGAATTAAAAAGATATTTGTTTCTTTGCTAAGCATATACCACAGCTTAACTTCACAATGGACCATGATTTTGCTGACCCCCAGTTTGGCTAGTCCCCAGAGCACTCTCCCATTTTCCCCCCTTGATGGCCTTGTCTCCACATGACTATTCCAAAATGTGCATGGCTGTGTTCAGCCACCTTCAGGTACGTTGGGGGTCCCCAGTCTCTGGCACCTTTATTTTGAGGCGCGAGTTGAAAAGGTTGAGAACCACTGCCCTAGGGGTCCCTGTCCCCCAGGTTGGGAACCACTGCTTTAAATGATGATTTAATTACTAAGGGAAAAAGCCACCCAAACCTACCTGGCCCTGTGTGAAAAAGGCATTACCCCCCTGGTCAATCATGAAGTAACCACATTTTTTTGTAAAGCTGAGTTCATCTTGGTTCCACTATCCACACCCAGGCTGGATTTCTGCCGGACATGTTGAATCCAGAATCCCTTAAATAGAATCTGACAAAGTGAAGTAGGCTAAAAGATCTCCAACATATCATGGAACCATCTAAAGAAGAAGAAATGAGAAACAAAGTCACTGACATCTATCAGTCTGGAAAGGGTTACAAAGACATTTCTAATGCATTGAGACTCCACCCAGCCACGCTGCGAGCCATGACCCACAAATGGAGAAAACTGTGAACAGTGATGAACCTTCCCAGGAGTGGCTGGCCTACCAACATGATTCCAAGAGCACATGGACGACTCATCCAGGAGGTCCCAAAATAACCCAGAATGGCATCTAAAGACCTGCAGGCCTCATTGACTCAGTTAAGGTCAGAGTTCATGACTCAGCCATAACAAAGAGACTGGGCAACAATGGCATCATGGGAGAGTTCCAAGGCCAAAACCACTGCTGAGCAAAAAGAAGACAAAGGCTCGTCTCACATTTGACTTAAAAAGTCCTGATGATCCCCAAGACTTCTGGGAAAATAACCTGAGGACTGACCAGACAGAAGTTTTGGAACATCAGACCAACAGTCAAACATGGTGGTGGTAGTGTGATGGTCTGGACCAGGACCTGGACCACTAGAACCATGAATTCTGCTCTTAAGCAAAAAATCCTGAAGGAGAATGTTCAGCGATCAGTTCATGACCTCAAGCTCAAGCACACTTGGGTCCAGTCCAGCAATCCCAAACACACCAGCAAGTCCACCTCTGAATAGACTGAAGACTAAATGAAGGTTTTGGAGCAGCCTAGTCAAAGTCTGGACTTAGATCTAACTGAGATGCTGTGATGACCTTAAACATGGCGTTCATGCCATTAAAACAATTCTGCAAAGAAGAGTGGGCCAAAATTCCTCCACAGTGATGTTAGAGACTCATTGGCAGTTTTCACAGACGCTTACTTCAGTTGTCAAGAGGGTCTGGCTGCAGCCCTCGAGCAAACCTCTACACTGGGGCATTTGGCTGGAGACCTCTACGGTGGGGCGAGACCTCTTCGCTGGGGTGTGACGTCATTGCCCAGTCCTCCGCTGGGGCGTGCAGAGTGTTAGCTGTTGTTAGCATGACTACACCACTGTGCTTATGACACATTAGCATAGCCCCGTACGCTATATTTGGGCATGCAGCAGCACACCCTGACCCCTACGCTGTCTATGCTGGACCATGCAGTAGCAGACGCTGACCCATACCCATGTATGGGTCTATGCTATTAAACCCCGACTGGTTCGGTTTAGGCGTTTAAATCCGACTGGTTAGATTTAGGCATTAAAACCCGACTGGTTAGATTTAGGGTCAGCCTGTCGGCAAGCGGATAGAGCTGAAATTTCGTCGCGGGTAATATACGTCACGCCCCAGTGTAGAGGTTTGCCCAAGGGCTGCAGCCAGATGCCTCTCTCAGTTGTTGCCTTCATGAGTGGAACCAGGTATTAGGTTTAACGACCTTTATACACAGGGCCATGTAGGTTTGGATGACTTTTTTCCTTTAATAAATGAAATATCATTTTTAAAAACTGACTTTTGTATTTACTCAGGTTATTTTTGTCTAAAAGTGGCAAATATTTATACTTTTACAGCACTGTGGCTACATGTGAGCATAGGTAGAGTCCTGACATAATCATGGACTCCTGATTGGATTTTGAATTCATTAGTAAAATGTTCTGGACCTGACTGTTAGCAGAGGAAGTGTTTTAGTCTGAAATATCACAATCATGTTTTTCAGGGTTCTGGCTTCTGTGGACGGTCCTCATCCTGTTCAGCTGCTGCTGCGCCTACCGACATCGGCGAGCCAAACTGAGAGTTCAGCAGCAGCAGAGACAGCGAGAGATCAGCCTGCTGGCTTATCACGGAGCCAGCTCCTACCCCTCCTCTATGCTGGACCTCAGTAAGACACCCCTCTGTCCCTGTTTACATTTAGCATTACCAGATCACTTCAGGCATTCAGATACAAAGCTGACTGAAGCTATGCATTGACAATGTCTTCAGTGACTGCGTTTACATGGACTTGAGTATCCCGGTTTCTCTTCGTGCATGTATACATTTTCAGAAACCAGGATATTACAGTATCCCCGTTTTGAGAAACCCAGTTTGGTACCTTGAGAACTCCAAAAGAAAACGGGATACTGTGTCATGTATATGCAGTATCCTGTTTTCTGGCTGCTCTAGACTATCTGCCCAGGCAACTGCGACTTTGATTTAACTAAATTTAACTTCAGACACTGTAAACACTGCGTCTGTGTCGCGGAGGAACAGCTGATCTCTGCCCAGAGAGAGTGACAGCTGAGCGGCTGTGTCTGCAGCGGATCAGTCTGTGAACTGATGGCAGTTTTGTGTCATAACTCGCGCATATTTATATAAAACATGAACTGAACAGTTTAATTTTACAGCCATGAATGAAACATGAGCGTAGTTTACTGTGGAGATAGAGAATGACCGCTCACGCCATGAGTTAGAGCTCTGTGAGCTGAAGATGGAAAGACGGCACTCAGTAAGCATCCTGCACAGTTTGTCAACTCCTCCCAGTCCTGAAATTTAGAAACAGCTCTTCCAGTGTACTTTTCAAAGTAAAAGCATAACCTTTTTCAAGGCCCATGTTGAGCTCACCCCATTTTTCACAAACTTTTATTTTGAAGTTTTTTCCAGGACAGTTACTTGAAGTGAAGTGAAGTGAAGTTAGGCAAGTTGCTTGCTAAACTTTAGTAGTGTTTAATAATAATACTTCTTCTAATAGTGATAATAATTTGAAATATCAAGTTATATTAAGCTTACTTATTTGAGATCTCCCTTTCCCTCCTTGCCATCCTCTCAGTCTCTTTTCTGCAGGTGTTTTATTACCTGTAAGCAAACGTTTTTAATATAAACAAGATTATTTTTGTTTTCTCCCATTGTTGGAATGAGGTGGGTACCATTTCTACAACGTGATGTTGGCATTTAACTGTGATAAACCCAAAATAACAGTGATCTAATTCTTCTCAACTTTCAAACTTACCTCGTCTGGTGTTAGATAACATCACAACTATGTGTGTGCAAATTCAGTGATCAGAAACCAGGATACTAGTTTTTCTCATGTATACAGGAATAGGAATAACCGGGTTTCTCTGTGCCCATGTAAACACAGAATCCAGAATATGATAAAAACCGGGATATGACTCATAACCGGGATACTCAAGTCCATGTAAACGCAGTCAGTGACAACCTGCAACTGGAAAACCCTTCCCTGCCTCAAACCACAACCCATTCATCCTTCATGTGGCTCTTAGGCCTACCATGGCTTGGTATCCATTTATACCATGTGCAGTGAGGTGGCAGTGTCTCTTTCACAACTCCTCACCCTCATTTTGTCATAAACAAACTTTTAAATGAAACAGTGTTGTGCTACCTCTGGACATTTGGATGTGTAAATTACCAAAAAGAGAAAACTGCTTAACAAATGCAAACAAACAAATAGAGCAACCTGAAGCTAAGTTCATAATCAGCAACTACAAACTAGTAATAATAATAATAATAATAATACATTTTATTTGTAACGCACTTTACATTTAAAGAAAATCTCAAAGTGTAGTAGTAGTGTAGTAGATATCTGTTACTTCACTGACTTTTCCACACTTGCCTGTTTTCAGGTTTTCTGGCATCTCTGAAGCTGCCATCCTACGAGGAGGTGGCAGCTCAACCCTCCACCCCCCCTCCACCCTACAGCTCAGTGTTTACCACCCCACGCTACCCACAACCCCCCCGCGCGACGGACCCCCACCTGCTCACGCAGCATGGCCCACTGCTGCACCAGACGCTCAGTGATGGTCCGTCTTCGCTCAGCTCAGACAACAGGTAAGAACACAGTTGCAGCTACCACTTCTACTGCTTCTTCTTTATTTGTACCCCAACAATTCTTACAAGACTATGAAGTTTTGGAATCACCTGGCAGTGCATATTTTCATAGTACCCACTCATTATAGGCAGGGTCATCATAGCACAGCTACAGGAAGCTGCTGTAACGTCACACAACAGCAGTGGAGGAAATTGCAGTGACAGTGTACCTAGGTATTCTGCTTCTCTTTGTCACAGCAAGGAGACAAGTTTGGCCAACTATGGTTGCAAGCAGACAAATACTATTGAAATGTGCAGGAGAGTCACAGTTTGATTCCTGTGTTGGATATCCCACTGGTGACACTCCACGGTTGGCAGTCAGGCACCAGGCCAGGCCCTCATGGAGAAAAAAAAAAAAAAAAAAAAAAAAAGGAACAATCTGAGCCAAGACAAAGCTGGTACCACATATTAGAAAAGCTCCCTGCTCCAGGGGTGGTGGTTATTGATGGATTAGTTTAGTGGTTTTCAAACTTTTTTCACCCAAGGCACACCTAAGGTTAAGCCAAAATCTCAAGGCACACCATATTTAAAATAATACGAAGTAGACTTTTTAAATAATGTTACAGTCAAGGTGGCCTATAAGGGGAGATAAATGGGAGAGCTATCAGGGGCCCAGCCAACTGGGGGATCATGGAGATGGCAAAAGTGGGCAAAAGGTGGCAAAAATTGGTTAAAGGTGATGACTAAACATGGCAAAATTGGGCAAAAAGTGGCTAAACAAAGTCAGAAATGGGCGAAAATTGGTAAAAAGTGGCCAACCAATGGGTTGAAATTGGCCAAAACTTGTTGAAAGTTTCAAAATAGTGACAAAAATGAGTTATAATTGGCCTAAAAGGATTAACCGTGTAAAAAGGTGGTAAAAATGGGATAAGAGTGATAAGAAAAAATAGCAAAAAGTGGTCAAAGGCAAAAGTGGGCAAAAAGGTGGCTAAATAGATCACATTTGAAGAAAGTGGCAAAAAGGGTTCGTTACTACAAGGTGGTAAAAAGGGGTTAAAAGTGATGGGAGAAAATTTCAAAAAATGGGCAAACAATAGCAAAATTTTGCGAAAAGTGGCAAAGAGGTAGAAAAAATTGGTTAAATGTGGGCAAAAAGGTGGCAAAAATGGGTCAAAAGTTGTAGTAAGAAGCAGCAAAAATGCAGTCAAAAGAAGTGGCAAAAATGGGTACAAAAAATGTTTAACTTAAAAATAGCACGATTTAATAACTTTAACACCAATTCAACCCAATTGCCATGCTTTTCAGCTCTTAATGAGGTAACTGTTAGCCAGGATGCTAGCACCAATGCTACTGATCCAACACACATGCATCGATATCATCAACAAATCCCAACTGGGGTGGCCTGGTTACAGTTCTTGCCATAAAGTTGTAGTAGTAACATACGGCACACCTAGACTTGCCTTAAGGCACAATAAGCACACTTGGCACACCATTTGAGAACCACTGGATTAGTTGATGTTAATGTTTTCACAAACTTTAATTGGGCCTTGAAGCACTGAATGATGATAGGTTGAGTACCTGAAGCATTCAGAGGACCAATGGAGCAGCAAGTTGAATTGCCCGGATCTGTTGCTGAAGCAAGATCAAACACCAGTAAGATTAGTGTTAAAAACAGGAGGGTTAATGGGATCTGATAAGAGAGGGGCACTACTCTACCCACTGGAGCAGCCACCCAAAGTCTTCAGCCCATCTTCTGCATACTTGACTCAGACCTGCAGCCTCAAGGTGAAAGTCCATCTCACTCACTTCTCCTAAAAAATTCTCTCTTCAGCTCTCCTTTCAAATGAAGACAAATACAGAAAATGACCAGTACTGTGCAGAACTTTTAGGCATGTTTGGGCCAACATTTAAGGCTAAAGTAAGGCGTAGATGTGGCGTAAGCTGCCTGAGGGCACCATCAGGGCAGGAAGGAGGATTGACACAACCCTGGTTGTGCTCTGGATGCCCTTGGGGCATTGGAAAAATAATCAGTTGAAAAAGATAACCACATCTTTAGGGTGGAGTTAGCAATGGATGTGGCGAATAAGTATGTCCTGGGTTGCCGATTGGGTGAGTTATGGTGTTGCCATGAGCCCCTGGCCATGCTGTGGATGTCCAAAGGGCCCTGAAACCACTGGCAGTCTACATGCTTATTACCAGGGGGCGGGTCTGGACAAAAGAGATGCCATCTAGCTTGACCTTGACCCCGTGGTTAATCTTTAGTGCCTGATATGCCCAAAATTTTTGCACAGTACTGTATGCTCAACTGCAGGTGATAGGTTAAAGGTTGGAAGTGACAGAACAGACAACTCTGCAAAAATGTTTTAATCTGTAAACTGTACAAAACATGAGAGGTCATTTTAATCTTGGATTTTTGGACTTAGGTGGAAATGCAAACATTAGCCAGTATGAAAAAGAGGTTCCTGGGACTTAGATTTTGGCCTCCATAGTAGGAATCCCAGTTTGATAATGCTTCATATGAATGCTGAAAATGCTACCGAGAAAACTGTTTGATCCTTTGAGAGCCTCTATAAGTGGAGGGTATGTCTGCATACTTACCTGACTACAGAAACATTATTAAGTCTGACCTGAGGTCCTCTTATGCTGATTGGTTAGGGATGTACACTTAAAAATGGAACCACTTTCCCATGTTCTCATATTAAGGAGGATAATGTCTTCTCTCTTGCAGCTCCAGTTGTTCCTGTGACTCCTGCTGCCCCTCCTCACCTTGTAGCTCCTCCTTATCTGCACCTGTCACGTATGAGACTGATACAAGCCACGCCACCACACCCAGTGAGGTGACACCCTTCACGCTCGATGTCACAATGGAGACTATTGCTGCTGCCGCAAACTGTTTGGAGGTGAATCGGACACGATATGAGTCTGAGAGGACTGCTGCCGCTGTGGCCATCGACATCGGCGATGAAGTTGCTTCCAGGGTACAGGAACCAGTTGCCACAGACTCATCAGCTCCCAACCAGACTGTTACTGTGGCGCTTGTTACCAAGGCTGCCTCCCCTACTCCTCTGCCCTCTCCTGGATCCGAGGTGGCTCTTCCAGCTGAAACTTCATCTCCCATAAAGCTAGACCTAGAAACCTGTCCCTCAATAGTTAGCGAATGTAGCTCAAGTACGCTCCCTAGTCCAAGCGTTGACACAACACGCACCTCCAACCTAACCATAAGCATTGTGAACATCCCTACAACAACCCATTCACCTAAAACCAACTTAATGCCAGACCCCGCTACCATGACAGCTTATAATTCTGACATCAGTGCAGTCACTGAACCCCTAAAAACCCTTGATCTAACAAGAACTTTTGATACAGCCAATGTTCCAAGTAGCCCAAGTCCTGCACCTTCCCCTGATGAAGGAAAAATATCAGCCCTAATGATAGGCTCTCCTGGCCTCCAAACCCAAGACCCACATCCTAGCCTTGTGGCGATTCCAGCACCTACAATCCCTACACAAGTTCAAGCCCCTGAACCTTCGATCCATACTCAAGCTTCAAGCCCAGTACTTACTAACAATATTCAATCTACAAGCACAGTACCCAAAAAACCTACCCAAACTTCAATCCCAGTATCTGCAAACCTTACCCAAGACCCAGATGTAGTACCAACAAACTTTATTGAAGATTCAAACCCGTTAACTTCAAACCCAGCACAAGTTCCAGTTCCAGAGCCTTCAATTCTTACCCAAATGTCAGTCCCAGTATCCACACACCTTACAAACCTTGCCCTGGATTCAAATCTAGAATCAACAATCCATTCCCCAGTTTCAGACCAAGTACCAACAGTTACCCAGGCTCCTTCAAAATCTACCCTAGTGCCAAATTTACCTCTTGAAATCCCTGTAGTTCTAGACTGTGAACCTATTCTAACTCCAGACCTTGCACATCAAAACTTAGCCTCAGATGCAGCTCCCACTTCTCCAACATCAACCCACTGCCAGGTTCCAGAACTGTCAACTGGGTCAAGCCTAGCTTTGAGTATCATAAGCCCAAGGTCAGACCAGCCCCAGCATCCAGGACCTGTTGCTGTTCTTGTATCTCATCAAGATCCAACCGCAGTGCCAGCCAGTTCAGGCCCTTCTCTAGTTTTGCCTCTGTCGTCAGATTCTGACCTCGTCCATCGCTCAGCATCAAGTGTCCAGGCGGGTGTAAGGACTGGATCTGGTTCTAATGTCAGCAGACCAACAGAAGACACCTCCTGCTCCTCCTGCCCAGCCATAACCATAGAACCTGAAGTTTCCTACACCCTGTCTCAATCTCCCCTGACAGTCCTTTCTCCATCCTCCCCCTCACCCCAGTCCCTGCCTTCTCCCCCTTTCTTCCCTTCTGTTCCAGCCCTGTCTCCAAACTCTCCCTCAGCCCCAGCCTTATTCCTGGACCCCCTAACCGCTCTGCACCAGTCAAACAAAGGTGGATCGTCCTCTGGCCATGCCTCCTCCCTCTCCCCCTCGCCACGTGCCACTCAGTCACCTCCCAAACAGACTCTCTTCTCCCCCTGCGTGGACATCTTCGAACCAGAACCCAGCTGGGAAGACGGGGACGAGGAAGATCAGGAGGACAACGATGACGACGAAGACGAGGATATCGGAGCAGATGAGAGCCAGTACAGACATCGGCGGCTCACTGGTGACTCTGGGATCGAGGTGTGCAGGTGTCGAATGGAGGAGGAGGAAGAGGAGGAGGAAGAGGAGAAGGGGGAAAGGACGGAGGACGGCAGGAGAGCAGGAGGAGGGGAGAGAGATAAAAAAGGAGTTGGAAGCACTAATCTCCATGACAGTGTGGACTGCCCTGCCAGAAGTCAAATAACCACAGAAGAAGATGGTTTACTTTGCAACCCAACCTCCACCACCACATCAACATCTGAGGACAGTGGCAAAGCTGTTGTTGTCATGGAGACAGTGTGATCGACTGGAGTAGGTGGATCAACCCTTGGTTGCCCAAATATTGGGGGAACTATAAAGACTATTGGAATCCACTGATCAACACTGTTTTAAGTTGTTTGGAAACTTGGAGAGTGTTTAACACCAACAATGGTACTTAAGGTTGAGTTTGGTCACTATGATAAATGTCGGTTGTTCAAGTGACTAGCATAGATGTTTGATGTTTACTAGGAACAGATTCAGTAGGTTAGCATTTGGTCGTTACAAAATTTTCTTCAACTGGGAGTTGGAATTTACATCGGCTGTTGTTTGATTGGTTTAACCACAAGAGTGATGCTCTTTTTTGAGGACAGGCAGACTGCGCCATGGGTTAATTCAACTCAGACCGCTAGAGCATAATAGTGGTGTTGTCACTGGTATTCAAAATATCAAAGACCACCCCCCCACCCACTCACCAGTTAAAATGCCTTCACCTTCATGCTAAAACTTTACCAGAAGGACCTTGCTAAGGGGACTTGCACTTTGTCTTTAGTTTAATGTGGTCATGTCCATCAGAGTAGCAGTAGAAGGTGGTGAATTTTGTTGTCGAAATCAGCGTGATAACAACGTACCTAGGTTTCCCTCATCTTTCAGAGAAAGCTGTGCTAATAAACAGTCAGTCAAAGTTGCAAATACTGTAGGGTTGTGCAGTAACGAGTCCCAAACCCCAGAATTGAGTTAGCAGTTTAGAACTTGTGGGTCCATCCTCCTAAAGTCTTTGGGATTTTGAATGGGTTTCTGGTTACTTGTCTGAAATAAGGTCCCATATGTTTGTCTTCATTTTGAAGTGCCCCACTTCTGGATTCAGAGCTTCTTCACATCTTTGCCGACAGATAGCTAAACAGGACTACAAAGTTTGTCCATGACATTGAACGTCAGCATCCTAAATGTTGATTAATCTACTAGTTTGCCTTTCATGTGACACATGTTTTGAGCTAAAACCAGCTAAACTAAAAAAACAAAAACACTGGTGAGGACCCCTAGCGGATCAAAATAATTTTCTTTATTAGCCGCTTTAAAAAATGCTCTGCATTTCGGGGGATTTTCCCTGCAGGGAGGCGGTTTTCAGGGTAGTTACCCCGCGGCGGTGTGTAACCAGCTTTGGAGTTTTAACCTTAGAAGCATGTTTTTGTTCTGTTGGAGGATGACGCAGAACCCATTTGTAGAAAACATGGAAACTCCATACAGAAAGGCCCTGTCTGAGCAGGATTTAGATTAGGAACAGAGCTGACCCCTTCATGGCCTTGCAGCCCACCAAAATCAAATGAAAATTAAGATTAATCTAAAAAAATATATTTTTCAAATTTAAACTTTGAAATGCACAAGTACCAGAAACGGCTAAAAAGACTGATGGAAACATGAACTAGAACTTTGAAAAGGAGTAATAAGAAAATTTGATAGATATCTATAGGGTTTACCTACCTATTTTACAAATACATATCCATCTTGAGTGGTAGGACGACGTTGACACAGAGAAGTCAAAGCGGTGGGACTCTTTCCCAAATGTCCAAACGGGTGCTTCTGCCCCTGATAGAGATGACGTGTAAATTCCTACACTTGAGCGACTTTAAATAGCCGACGTTTAGCCGAGGACACCTCACTTGTCCTGGGAGATGACGAAGGTTTGGAAACGTGCCGGGACAATTTGGCTGTTTTGGAAAATAAGTGTCTTATGTAGGAGGATGATTCACAGTGTGACTGACAGAGGGAAGACTGATTCATTGATTAGCTGAAAAGTATTCATGAAGAAGTCTGTCAGGAGAGCGGAATGAAGTGGGTAGTTTATGAAAAAGGAGAAATTTCTCGGATCTGATGCTCGCACGGCGACTTGATCCTATATGGAAGATTTCAAAGAGGGCGAAACGTTCGGTTTTCTGTGCGTCAGCTTTTCAGAAGAGAAAAGCTTTTGCATGAACCAGAATCAACAATGGGCGCTTTTAGACAGAAACAAAGCGGCAAACAGAGATGAGAACACGTCATCTTTCCTGTCTTTGTGTCTTTCTCTGAATTCGAGGTCGGGTAAAACAATACATTGAGGACAGAATTTATTCAGTCCCAGTTTAAACACAGGATTTTCTTCGAGAATCCAGAACATGCTCATGAATGTTGACCCGATGGACAAAAAAATCTCTGTTGAAGAGTTGGAAAACACTAATTCAGGAGGTTGTAATATATTGATGTTTATGTCCTTTCAGATTCATAGACGAGTCGATATTTTGAGATAAAAAGACAAAGGTAAACTATATTTTGTCAATGGCAGAGTTATTAACATAAGTGTAATAATATATGGTGATAAAGTTAGCAATTAGCAATATTTTTCAACAGAAGGGCCCCTGTGAATAAATACCCTGTCCAGAAAAAAGCCTGGATAGAGAAAGACACTGACTTTCGAATGAAAAATACTTAAATTTTTGTTTGTTTAAGCTTGTCTGGTGTGTAACAGACAAATGAATTCTTACCCACAATTTCCACAAGGTCCATGTGCGCAGGGTCCAATACATGCCATAAAGTGCGCAGCGTGGCTGGAGCTGCACAGATGGACTATGTGGACATTGGGGGTTTTACACTTTAAGTTATGCCATTACTGATCCCAAGACATTTATTTTACTGTTTTGTCTAAATCCTTCTTCAATAATGAAGAAGGCCTCTCTTTGTTGAGGCAGGGTGCTCCCCTTATAACTGGAACACAAGTCAGATTGTAAAAGCGGGATCTCTTTGATTTTCCCTCAACTTGTCCTATACCTAATCCTTAAAAGTGCACTTGTTTTTCTTTGCTGTTACTGTGAGCTTTGTTAGCAAGTTTCACAACTGCGTGTTGTTCCAAACTTAGTGTTGGAGTTAAATTTGACCCATTTGAAGACAAGAGAGTGCAGGGACATCAGATTGTACTCAAACCAGAACTCCAAAGTAAGACCCAGGAGACTGAAGGTTGGAGAAAGTAATGCTCTAAGGTTTCTGTGAACGTATGGCGACCACTGAGGACCAGGGAACTGGTCATGGGACAACTTTCTCCTTTACGGATAACTTTAAGTCAGCCGTCTCCAATGAGAACACCTCGAGTCTGGTTGATTGACCCTTGTACCTTGTGTCAATGCTGCATTACAACATGGACTTCATGTACTTGTTTACCCATTCTTACAGCAGATGAGGGGTATGGAGGATGCCCAATGGGGACAGAACTATGTTGCACACCATTATGACAAAAGCAATGTCCAGACATGGAAAGGACATGTTTGACTACAGTTTCAGCAAAGGAATGGACGGATTGTTACCACGAGTCTTGACCGTCAGTTTGGAAACCAGTTTTCCAAGATTTAAGTCGTACATGAACAGTTAATCAAATCTTTTATTTTCACACCTTTTTGGTTGCTTTCACATATCATGGAATCCAGTTTGAGCAGATGTGGACTGAGGAGAGCTCCAACTCCTTCTCTGGTGGCATCTTGGATTTGTTCCATACCTTAAAAGATGACTGCTTTGACTGAATCCAGGCCAGCGTTGCTTCTGTTGACTAAGATTTTGTAGAGGCTGAAGGACCTCCTCGAAAACGCTCAAGGGTGACACCGATCCGTTGATGTTGTGGTTGATGGTGTTTTTTTGTTTACCTTAACTAATAGGGTTGTATATCTTCATGGTTACAGAGTGCCATTTCTACTTGACAACTGTTACAACTTAGCATTAGATAGAGCTGTTCTCGCTCTGTGTGGATGTGGACTTTTGACCAGAGTGACTGTGGAAATGTTGTCTCAAATCTATCTGTAACTGGTGTTCACAAATACTTTGCAGCCCTGACATCAGCCACATGAAAGGGACGTTGCAACCTTGTGTTAGGTCAAATTCTTCTATCTCCTTAGTACTACTGTCAAACACAGTACCCATTATGTACTCCATACTGGGTTCAACAGTAGTATGCAGTTCAGCTGCCAGTCAGTCATTATTCTGCAGCGGCCTGGCTTTGCTTAGTTTCAATCTTGGAAAATGGACGTACATAATTCACTTATTTAAATCCCTGAATTACTCTGAGGATGAACCCTTATTTACAACAGTGCCAAGGTTCAGACAACAATAAAACTTATTTACAAGCAAAACCATCAAAGAAGGCTATGGCTAGCAGTAAAAAGTGGGCAAGAAAGGAACAACGAAAGTCCCTGTGTTAAGAGTTGTGGACAATACAATTTTATATCTAAAATTAAAAAGCGTTGAGAAAGTGAAAAAAAGGCAGCATATTAAAAGCAGTGACAGCTAAAACAGTGGTTCTCTAATGGTCTGGGGTCAGGTCAGGTAGGGGTGCGTATGATGGGTCGGCACTTTGCCCTGTCAACCTTGGCCCTGTGCTGCTCTGGCCTCCTGATAGCCATCATTCAGGCCCATGCCCTGTCTTCCCAGCTGACCCCTCCATGGCGCATGCAGCCACCCCTGAGGTCTGGTCAAACCCAAGGGATACTGGGCACTCAGGCCTGGGAAAGCATGTCAGGTTCCCATAGAAGCACAGCTGCCACTCTCGTACCATGCAGCTGATCCTTTCCACCCCCACTCCTATAAGCACAGCAGCGTCAGACACAGGGTCTTGCCAATGATAACCAAAAATGCACCAAAGGGAAGTCGTTATATAGAAGTCCAGTTGGCGCCTTTTACCATCAGTCAGTATCCAGGCCTCACAACAGAATTGTAAGACTGGGATGACCAAGGACTGAATGTCAGGGGTAAGGACCCACCAAAACTTCATTTATTTTTTTTTCAGCCAATCAGAATAGAATAGTTGGACCTCAAACAGTACAAAATGTGGTAGAACACAACAAACAAACTGAGCTTTATAGACTTATGACCCTTTTTCCAAAACATACGTGTGACCCACTGAAAAAAGCGCTGTGACTTTTGGTTTCTGGCCAACCTGTCCATTTATTATCTATATTGTTTACCCCATTCCGGGTCATCAATTCCAGCTGCTATTGGGTGAGAGGCTGGCTACACCCTGGACTGGGGCCAGTCAGTGGCTGGGCTGACCTATGTGCAATTTGGAGAAACCACTTAACCTAACAAGCATTGTTTATAGTCTGTGGGAGGAAGCCTGGAGATCGGATGTATGCACAGGGAGAACATGCTAACCCCACTTAGAAAAAAGCCCTGACCAACTGAGATCATAACCAGGAACCTTCCTGTTGTGAAGCAGAAGCGCTAGCCCCTGCACAACTGTTGAGCACCACTGGTTTAAAATCAACGAAGTCAGCAATTAAAATACTAGCAGTGGAAGGCCATTGTAGCAATTCAAAGAAAGTCAGTTCACCGGTACTTGATTCACCTAACTCTGCTGTAAATGAGATTGATGCTAATGCTAATAATGCTAATGCTAAAGATACACACAAGCTGGGTTTCCATTACACTTGGAACTGCGCAAAAGCTAAATAGCGCAATAAAAACTGGTAATGGAAACACTTGAATTTCAAAAAAACCCTAAAGTATCACTAAAAAGCTTTTACGCTTCCATGAGGAGGTTTTCCGGGTGTTTCGATATAGAAATATATCGCAAAAGTGCAATGGAAACCGTTTTTCTGCATTTACAAGTCACGGGACGTGACGTACGGTGTCACATGACCGGTCACTCCGAGACAACGTGGCACGGTACTTGTGGGCAGAAGAAGAGACGAGACTTTTCTTAACATCATACTTCTACCTTTGCACGTGGCTTTTACCATACATACAGACTTTACCTCTGAACTATCATCTGTTGCCTTCGTCTTTTGTTCAAAATTATCAAGGCAACCGCCGTAGATGTAACCAAAACCGTACCAACAGGTTTTGAGCGTCAAGCTTCCCTGCAGCGGATTCACGCGAGGTGAGATTTTACAAGAATTGCAAGGCTTTTGCCCAAAACTCACTTCAGTAGAAATGCATTCAAAGCGCAATTGTACTTAATCGAAATTTAAGAAATATCGCTTTTATTTTGTGAAAAACTGTAATAGAAACCCAGCTACTGTCATTGTCTGGGATTTCAACTTCTAACTACTTGGCCCTTACATTTTGGAAAACAGTATGCATAGGAGACTTTTCCAGTTCACATGGTCTTTTTTTTTTTTTTTTTCTTCTTCTTTTTTTTTTGGGCATACTGGCAGTTCACATTTGTTCATATACTACATAACCCATAATGCTCTTTGGCCAGTCAGTACATGTTGCTGGTATAAGGGGGGGTTTTGAACACAGCCAGTATTTCTTGAGGTCCATAAGAACCTTGATCAGGTTTGAATGATTGCTCAGACTAATTAACAATTGAACCAGGGCTAGCTTAATGAGACAAGCTTTCATTTGCTCTTGGCGTCATGGGAAATGTAGTTAACCATTGTCTGAAGTTGAAAATGAATGTTGATCAAATTAACCAATCTCTGTTTAGTTTGAGGCGGCTGCACTGGCATAACCAGAAAAATCAAAGATCTCCCTTTACATGTGGCTGATCACAGAATGTTTTCACACTTATTTTGAAATCTATTAAATTCTGGTGAAAAACTGTTAAAAAAAAATGGCCCTCCCTGACAGAAGAGTTTCTCAAAGACTTGATCCACATCATCAGGTTTGGTCTACCAAAACAATTGTTTAAAAACTTTTGTTTTGTTGACTTATGGCCCATTTATGCTCAACGTTAAATACAAATCCCGATACGGACGGACCCTTCGGTCCGTGCTCCACGTTCATTTCGTCCCTATTTCTGCACGTTCCCGTAAAGCTTATATGGGCCAAACGGAGCAGTACCACCGGAAACCGTGGGGGCAGTTTTGCTGTCACTACCCGATATGTAGCTCTAGTGAGACGCGAAGAAGAAATAACAATGGCGGAACTTTTTGAGGAAAAGTTGTGCGAGTTGGTTAGAAACGCTGCCTCCGTTTTTGTCTTTTATGCAAGAGGTACATTATCAATACCTCCTCCACAGTCGCCATGTTTGTTTTTGAGTTTGTTGTCATAAACTTTTGACTCTGGTGGATGTGGTTAACATCCATGCCAACGTAAAGGACGCATGGAAGTATGTGAGCAGTGATGGTAACATCATTTGAAAAGGAAGTGTACATTTTCATACGTAAAGGGAGTATAAATGGGCCTTAACTCTTAAAACTGTGAATGTTTGCCTCGTGGATGTTATTCTCTCAGCATAATTCAATATTTCAAACAGACCGGAACAATTTAAATCTGTAGCTTTCAGTCGCATGACCAGCAGGGTCTGGAGGACAAAAAGAACTTAGGACTGTAGCAGCTAATAGTAGCCGCTGCATGGAGACATTTAAATCCTGCATCTGTTCATACCAATGCATGTTTACACCACAGAAGAACTGAGATACCTGCAAAAGGAAGCAGCATCAGTAGTAGAACCCCTGTATTTTATTATTTTATAAGCAATTTGGTTCTTGAAAGACATTTTTAATCAGAATGTCATGCCGGTCCTAACCTCCAATCCTGACTGAATGTGAACCCAGTCTCAGCTTGAGAAACTCTTGGGTTGGCCTCACTGAATGTGTACCATTCTGGCTCTTTGAACAGCGTTCACTTGTTTCACGATGAGCAGCTTCACCTGTGCTATTACACAAAGTTATTCTGAATCCCTCTGTCATCGTTCTGTTGTAGGAGCCCCTTCCTCTGCCTACAGGATGGTTTCATCCTCTCTCTTCTGTCTTTCCTGTTTGCATGAGGTTTCTGTCGGAGGAGTCGAAGGAAGCACAGAAGAGATCAGTCTCTAAAGTCTTTTAATATTACAATGATGATAACAATGCTAATTATTGGTATCACTACATTAATACTGAGTGTGTATGTGTGGATGTATGTGTGTGATTTAACTAAACCAGCCTGTTCTAAAAGTGTGTGAAGATATACTGAATAAAACTGTCAAATCTACCACTGGTCTCGCTCATGATTATTGAAGGCTTACAGTCGGACTTTAAGAGCAGATTTTCAGACCAAAATTTCAGACTAAAATTTTTAAAAAGCTGCCAAAATTAACACGTCACAGAGATGCTGTACATGATGTTTCTATTTGTTACCCACGCCGATGAAATCAGCATTGTTCAGTTTTTCTCGGAATTCAATTTTTTTTTTTTTTTTTAACATTTATTTTTGGGCCTTTTCATGCCTTTATTTGATAGAGGAAGGACAGTGGATAGCTTTGGAATCAGGGAAGAGAGTGAGACATGAGGTAAAGGGCCACAGGCTGGATTCGAACCCAGGCCGCTCGTACATGGGTAGCGCCTTAAACCACTCGACCATCTGCGCTCCCAGGAATTTGAAATTTTGAACACCATAGTAATCAATGGGAGTGTAAGTTCCTCAGTAGCGCTGCTTAGGGGTGGGTCTGCCGCCTCAGACGGCTGTTCTAGTTAAGCCATGTTCTGAGTCAAATATACTGTAAGTCTAAAATAATTATCTAGTCTGCACGGTCAGTCCAGAAAGTCCATGCTGGTATCGGATCAGTACTTGGGATCGGCCAATACCCAACACCTTGGTATCAGAATCGTATGAGGAAGGAAAAAATGGTATGGGAACATCCCTAATTTAAATAGAATGCATTTGATTTAAACAACTGATACTCAGAATGCAGAACGTTACACATTTAATGGAGCAAATAATGAAGAAAACACCCCCACCACTGAGGTTTATCTGTGTTTATTGACAATGAAAAATAATCATGGCATTTAAATTTCATCCAGATTTAACTTTAACTCTTTAAGAATGTTTTTAATGTGTATTTTCAGAAAACTATCAAGGAATAGGGAATTAAAAAAGGTAGAATTTGAGTATTTTTATTGTGGAGCTTGTGAAATTCACATGTTTGTGATGTTTTAAATATAAGAGGTCTTCTTTGAGCTAGATGGACTTCCCAGCATACGTAACCCCCTGTTGTCTCGAACAGCTGATCCAGCCTCTCCACTGACGGCATGCTGGCATTAGCCCTGTGAACAATGGTGTCTTTTTTAAAAGCTACAGTAACTCAAAATTATACTTTTATCATTATCAAATAGTCAAACACAACTCTAATAATTATGAATTTTCTTTTTTGTAGTTAATGTTGTCTTCAGTACATCAGTTTCGTGTTTCCCCATCTCTTGGATTAGGGAGGACTTTAAGATCATCTTATATAAGAATCAAGAAAGAACAAACTCCTACCCCCTCCACTCTGCATCCTTGGTAGCCCCTCCCCTGTTTATTTGATCCCACCTCCCCACCCCGCCCTTGGAGTAACGACAACCTTATACGGTAATGGTTGTAAAACCACACCCAGCCGCCCCTGCAGGTTGGGCAGAGGAGCCCCGTCAGGCAGACTGAAAGTCATTCTCTGGAGCAGAGAAGCCAGGAAGAGGAAGAGCTCCAGCCTGGCCAAGGATTCGCCGACGCACACTCGAGGCCCCGCCCCGAATGGCAGGAAGCAGGAAGGTGTCACCCGCTGGCCCTGGTCATCGAGGAAACGGTCTGGAAACAGGGAAGGCGGTATTTTAAGGGGGGTCAGAGTGGTCTGGATTGTTCTTGAGGTTGTGTCTTACCTGGGTTGAACAGGTCGGGTTTGTCCCAGTGGTCAGGGTCGTGGTGAATCGCCCACATGTTGACCAGAACACGAGTCCCACGACTGACAGAGTGACCTCCAATGCTGCGAGTCAGAAAGAGAGTTTAGACTTGTCGAACACTGGTTTAACCCTTTGAGGGCCTTTCCGGTGTATTTCTGCTCTCATTTTGGCAGTTGATATGCTGATAATAGGATATCTGACAAAGATTTCATTTTTAAATACATTTTGAAATTTCAGCATCCACACTGTGTAGACAAAAGACTGACAGTCGTCCCCCAGGAGCCCTTTTTGGTCCCACTGACTATCATTAAAAAAGAGCTTGTTCAGTTCAACCAGTGGAACCTGAAGATATCAAGGATTTCCACATTTTATTTCATTAGAAATAAGTCAAACCATCTCATTTGGAAAGCTACAGCCCACATGTTTGCACATATCCAAAACATTAGGTCACAAAAAATGCCTTTTATTTTTAAAATATTGTGATACTGAAGTGTAGACCGACCAGCTGTCCGTCATGGCTGTATGAGGGATCAGGACGGGGCTAACTGGTCGGATCCTCATGCCCTCGTTGATGACACAGTCCAGGTACGGTAGTCGGCTTCGGTCTGACATGCACACCGGTCGATCACTGCCCACCTTCTCATCCAGCTCCTTCTGCACACGCTCCTGGACCTGACAGGGGGCGGGGCATAGCAGATGACAACACAACTAGTTGATTTTTACTTCCAAGAGATTAAGAGGTGCAACTAATTGAAAGAAGCATATGAAGAATGTACAGTGCCTTTAAAAAAGTACGTGGATGATGTACATCATGGGTCATCAACCACATCTGCACAAGGGCCAGATTTAGTCTCGACTTTCAAATAAACAAAAATTAACTAAATGTTTTGGTCTGATTAAAATATTATTGTATTAGTATTTGTATTTCTTTTCAAAACACAGGAAAGGTTTATGCATTACAGCGAGATCTATCCCTGTTATCTATAATGCAGCAGGACACACAGAGACAGGCCGGCCCACAGAATTGTCCGCATCCCCGAAAGTCCCCAATAATGGGCCCTCGCCAATGGTGATTAAGCACTAGTTTTAATTCATTTTTGACACTTTTAACCCCTTTCACTTCTTCATTTGGCCATTTCTGCAACATTTTCTGCCTCTCAAATTATTTTTGAACATTTTTTGCCACTTTTGCCAATTTTGACACTCTTCAACCCATTTTTGCAACTTTCCTGCCAACTACTGTTCCCGTGTCCCACTCTTTAACCGCTTTTCACTACTTTGCCAGGCAATTTTTGCCTCTTTAAAACCATTTTTCTTTTCTCTAACCCTTTTAAACCAATTTTCCTGCACAGTTTTGCCCCTTTGTGCTGCTCTTGTATCCATTTTTGCTGCTTTTTAACCTTTTTCATTACTTTTTTGCACCATTTTTTGGCACTAAAAACCCATTTTTATACTTTTTGCCTCTTTTTTCCTCTTTTACCAATTTTTTTGCAACATTTTAACCTCTTTACCTGCACATTTTTGCCCCTTTGTGCAACTCTTGTATCCATTTTTGCCACTTTTTAACCCCTTTTCATTACTTTTTTGCACAATTTTTTTGCCATTAACAACCCATTTTTTATACTTTTTGCCTCTTTTTTTCCTCTTTTACCAGTTTTTGCAACATTTTAACCTCTTTTCCTGCACAGTTTCATCAAATATATTTACTAATTATGAATGACGAGTGAATTTCTGTAAAAACAGGGGAACATCAGATCATTCTAAAACGATTTCAATAGTAATTTTTTTTGGATGGACTTAACAGCTGCAGACATTTGACGCCAAAAGACACTCCTAAAACCAAAACATCCTCCTTTTCTGAATTGAATGATCTTCTGGGGGCCGGACAGGAAGCTTTGGGGGGCCTGATATGGCCCTCAGGCCACCAGTTGATGACCAGTGATGTACATCATCTGATCTCTTTCTAAGTGCCAACATGAATTCTAGAGGTCATAGTATCATGGTGGGACCTCTGGGTGGTGCAGCAGGTAGGCCAGGATCCACAGTAGAGACGTGGAGGTTGTCTCTACTCCGGCGCCAAAAGCCTCAGCTGCTATCATCAGGACGTGGTCGTCAGTTATCCTCTCCTCCTCAGACCCAGTTGGCTTTTGACCCCGCCCGCTCTCCGTCTGGCCCTTTAGCAAGGCATCAAGGAGGTCACGGGGGTCACCGTCACTCAACGTCACCTGAATGTTAGGTAAAGGAGGACATGTGGCTGTCTTAGCTGATCTTCCTGACCAATATAGCGCCCCCCCAGTGGACAAACACCTCTAGATTTTCTGTGAGTGAAGTCGTCACCTTGTGCTCCTCCAGTTTTCGTGACAGAAGTCGATCTCTGACGATGATACACTCCTTCAGTTTGCTGAGACACTCATTTGGAAAGACCTGAGGGGCAGAAGGGGACTTTCAGGTTGACAAAGACCAGGATCAGGATCAAGTCTTTGAGCCAGAAGACTCTTAGAGCCTTCAGATACTCATGCTGCCATGAAGGCCTCTGAATGGTAACTGTGAGAACATGAACAAGAGATGAGACCACCAAGGTCACAATCTCGATTAGCTCTTTTTCAACTCATAACTTTTTATGAATCAGGGATATTTCTGTCGACTGAAGATCAGTTTAAGAGTAAGGACATTCAAGGAACACGAGAACAGTTGGGGAATATGGTGAGGAAAGAACAGCAGAGCTGTGTAAGAGTTCAGCGTGAGGTTGAACAGATGCACCTTCATCCAGGGGTAAATGTCCACCAGTCCTCCTCTGGTGATCGTCTGAACGATGCCGTCGTTGTACCGGATCACCTCCTGCAGCTCAGCATCTCCATGACGATACGTAGCGCTGAACACGAGCGTGCACACCACGTTAGTGACGGCTCTGGTCACCGCCGGCGACGGGTCAAAGCCGAGGCGACCTCCAGACATGAGCTCAGCGTAGAGGCCGTCCACGGAGGACAGGACTGGAGGGAGGATCGACAGAAGGTTAAATCTTAAAAGAAGAAGGGTGCTAAAGAACACTTTATCTTAGTCTAGGAGATTTAAACATGGAACATGTCCAAAGTGTGTCGCAGAGCACCGATGTCCTGGAGCCGGCTCGTTCCCTCTCCAAACAGGGTGAAGGAGTTGTGGACGAGGCGGCGGTGCGACTTCCACAGAGGAGAGTAGTCTGAGAAGGCGATGTCTTTCCCTCCTCTTGTCAGCAGATCGGTGGTCACCTACACGGAAAAACACGACAAACTTTAACTGGGTTTGGTTTGACATTCAGCTGTGCTTTCTTTTTATTTATGTGAAAACTTTTCACCTTCCACCAACCATAAAAACCTTCTGTGAAACTTAGATTTTTTTTTTTTTTTTTGCAGTTTTCACACTCAGTTTTTCTGACAGAAATTGCTCATAAAAACTTGTGGAAACCCCTCTTAACTGTTTAAGCGTCAACGTCGTAATATTGTGACAAGCAACATTGCTGAATTGATCAGGCTCTAGCTGCAAATACGGTGACTAATGTTGTTACCACTTTACACCAGGAGATGGCAGACATGAGTAACTTTAATCCCAGCAGCATTTGTGGGTGTGTTTCTATTCAAAGTTTTGTAGAGAGAGAGTTTTGAAAGAGGCACCCCCAGTCGAGGAGACGAGGAAGCGGTGGTTGTAGTCGGAGCGTAACGGAGAGAAAGAGAGCGAATTGTAGCGAGAATACTCACAATGCTGGGAGGAATAGAGGAATATTCACCCTCTGACATGGCGTTCAGTGGCCTGGTGAAACCATGGGTGAGACTGACGGTGCGCCTCTGAGCACAGACAGCTCGTCCGTGCGCCATGATAGTCCACAAGCAGCACATACTAAGGCTGACGTTTTGCCTCACCAGGGAGGGGGTTGGACGTGGTGGGGGTATCAGGGTGGCCAAAACACCGCGAATGGTGACGGAGGTAGGGAATGAAAAACACCACAGAGGTAGGGGCAGCCATGTTAGAAGCTGTGGGAGAAAACACACAAGAGCTTCCAATGGCATTGAAGGCCGTCTGGTGATGTCAGAATATGCAAATTAGATGAGTGAATTTACCCCCATCACAAACTTTGGGTCACACTGAAGATTTTTCTCATGTACAGTATGCCTGAAATCTTGATATCACAACTGAATATTTCCTTTCCAAAACTCAAAAAAAATCCATCATTAATAAAAGTCTTTGGAAATTCTTTTGAAGTATATCATGAAAAGTACCCAAATATTTTTTTAGATAGTCCTCAAATCTCTCAGTGAAAATTCCTCATAAAGCCTGAAAATTCCATTAAAATTTTTCCCCATAATTCCACGCAAATTCCTGAAAATTTTTGAGAAAATTCCTGAAATTTGAAGTAAATTCCCCCTTAAATTTCTTGGCAAATTCTAGACATTTTCAAAAACATTCTCCAAAATTTCATGAAAATGATGGGGATGTTAAGAGATCTTTTTGTATGTCTGGAATAAAATTTACAATAAAAAGAGAGTTGAGGAAACAAAAAAGAAAATGATGGAAAAATTCAAATCCCTTAAACCAGTGTTACTCAACCCTGCTCAACCAAAGAGCCAAATTGTTGAAAAATACATTTGAAAGGGCCACAATCTAAGTGGTGAAAAGTGGCAATTAAAATAAGTTAAAAGTGGCAAAACTGGTCAAACATTGGGAGAAAAGTGGCAAAAAAAGGGGCAGAATGTAGCAAAAATGGGTGGAAAGTGACCAAACAATGGGTTAAAGGTGGCAAAAAATTGTGAAAAAGTGGCGAAATCTGAAAAAAGGGTGGGGAAAATGTGCAAGAATTTAGAAAAAAGGTGGAAAAATGGGCAAAAAGTGGCATTTAATTGCAAAAGGCCACTATAATTGTCCAAAAGTGGCAAAAAACACTGAGGGAAAAGTGACCAAAAAAAAAAAAAAGTGTTACAGGTGGCAAAAATGTTGCAACAATGGCAAAAAGTGACTTAAATTGGCAAAAACCTGAATAAAAGGTGGAAAGATGGGAGTTATGTGGAATTAAACTGAAAATGGAAGCTTAAATGGGTGAAATGTGATTAAAAACAGGTATAAATAGGCAAAAAGGGGCAAAAATGTGGAAAAAGCAGGATAAAATTGTCAAAAATGGTTGAAAAGTGATAAAAAGCAGTGGCAAAAACTGGGAGAAAAGTGGCGAAAAAGGGCAGAATTTGGTAAAAATGGGTGGGAAGTGACCAAAAAAAACAAGTCAGAGGTGGCAAAAAATTGTGAAAAAGTGGCTAAAATCTGAAAAAAGGTGGGAAAATTGACAAAAAAAGGTAAAAATCAGGATAAGAGTGTCAAAAATGGATGAGAAGTGACGAAAAGCAGCAAACACCGGGGAAAAGTGGCAAAACTGGGTTTCTTAGAAAAATCCAGAAAAATTCAAAGGACAATCCTGAAGCCCAAATTCCCAATCCAACTTCCCAAAAATTTCCTAATAATTTCCCCCATATTCCCATAACAATTGAAATAAATTCAAAGCAATAAAACCTTTCAAAATATGCAAACGCATCCTGTTAATTTCCTTAAAAGTTCTTGATAACGTCCAAGCAAATTCCCTAAAATACTCAAACACCAAACTGTCCCTGCATTTCAGGCAAATACCTTAAACTTGAACGGACATTTTGGACAATTATGACATCAATTCTTATACCAGAAATGATTGCTATAATGTAGAAAAGCCAAAATGTGATGTCCTCATATGTGGATGGATAATATAGTTGTTTATTGTGACCAGTAATTGGTCCTTATGTAACACCTCCAAAACTATTCTCTAACAACACCACAAATCCACAGGTCATGAACTCTAAGTATTATTCTTTATAAGTCTGTTTTCTGAGCATTTTAGTGAGAATGAATTTATTAAGGTTGACCTCAGACTGAAAGAACACACGTCCATGTGTGCTGCAGCAGCCCTGACCTTTAAATTCCATAGCTGCCTGTTAAATTTCCATCAGAGCCGACAATAACCGAGGATCTGAGCTCTGACCTGTAAAGAGGAAGTTCTTAAACCGAGCTGGTTCCTCTCTCTCTCTCTCTCTCTCTCTCTCTCTCTCTCTCTCTCTCTCAGTGTCTCACCATGCTCGGTCGCCCTGCGAAGTCCTTCCCTCTCTGTTGGAGGACCTCTCTGGCGTGTTGATGGTCGTTGATCACCACGGTGTAGTGAGGGCCGAGGTAGAGCGCGAACAGAGAGCCGTACCTGAGGAGAGACACATGACGCCTGAGAGGGAGCTCAGTCTCTCAGGTCTCCTCTAAACCTTTCTAACAGTTCTCTGACCTGAAGAGAATTTATGAGGCAGCTTACAAAGGTGTCCCCCTCCTCTTCTCAGAATCGTTTCATTCAGCCTCATCGGAGGGTTTCCAGCATGAACCGCCTGTTTAAGGTCATTCCACAGCATCCAGACTTGGACTAGACCACTCCAGAACCTCATTTAGTTTTTTATGTACATTCAGAGGTGGACCTGCTGGTGTGTTTGCTAGCTGCATAAGCTAAATACCCAACCTAGCTACATAGCTAACAGAGCTACGAGGTCTGCATAGCTCAAGTAACTAATGTATGTAGTTTTAGCAATGTTTGCTTAAGTCTACATTGACAAAACTAACTTAGGTATAGGTGACGGAGCTACATAGCTAACATGCATTGTCAACGTAGCTGTTAGCGTTGGCTACATTTGCTGAAACTGACATTGCTAAAGCTGACTTAACTGTGTGGCTCTGCAAGCTGCGTGAGCTATGTACCTGATGTAGCTACATGGCTACCATAGCTAACATAGCTTACATATCTATGTGAGCTACTTAGATAACATAGCTAATGTAGCTTACATAGCTTATGTTGCTAAAGCTAGACTCACAAAACAGCTACATAAGCTATGTAAGCTTTTAGCAAAATTAGCTCTAGCTAAGATGTCTATGAAGGAGCTACATAGCTAACATGCATAATCTGCATAGCTGTTGACATTACCTACATTTTCTCGGGCTCATACTGATGAAGCTGGCTAAGCTATAGATAATGAAGCTACGTAGCTCTGCAAGCTGTGTGACCTATACTTTACATAGCTTAAAGAGCTATGTGAGCTGCATAGCTAAGATAGAAAATGTAGGCACGTAGCTAAGGAAGGTCTGGGTGGCTTTTTCCCTAAATAAATGAAATGATCCTTAAAAACAGATGATTTGAAACATTTGAGTCTGAAGGTTTGTAAATAATAATCTCTCCTTGGTTGTGGTTTTGGACTCATCCAGCTTTGATGGGTTTGATAAATTATTACAGTGTTTCAGTCAGCATGTAAACATGAATTTAAAAAGCCAGAATAAACAGTAAATCCACTCTAACATCATGTAAACGTCCTGAGTGTCTCACCTTTGGGCCAGCTGGCTGAAGAGCAGGTGAGGCGGGAGTCTTCCTCCCAGCCAGGGGAGACTTCCCAGGACGGGGAGCCGTGGCAGGCAGGGGATGGAGGGCGAAGATGGGGGTCTGTTGAGACGACCGATGAGGAGGAAGAAGACCGCTGTCATGATGAAGAGGAGGAGGAGGAGGAGGAAGGATGGAGGGAAGGACAGAGGGGAGACGGAGGAGAAGAGACGAGTGAACATATCTGGTGAAGAGGAGACTGAGGAGTGATGAAGAGGAGACAGAGGAGTGAGGCAGAGGAGACCGAGGAGTGAGGCAGAGGAGACCGAGGACTGATGAAGAGGAGACTGAGGAGTGATGAAGAGGAGACTGAGGAGTGAGGCAGAGGAGACTGAGGACTGAGGCAGAGGAGACCGAGGAGTGATGAAGAGGAGACTGAGGACTGAGGCAGAGGAGGGAGGGTTTATATCTGACACTCTAACAGGCCTTGGACGGGTCAGACGAGCGAGTTAGACCCTCACCCTGGCCATGTCCTGGAGTCTGAGTGTTTTTATGGTCAGACAGCCTTGGTGTTATCAGGCTGCATGGCACTGGTTGCCATGACGACCTTAAATACCTCAGTGTCCAATCAGACGGTTTCCTTAAAAAAAGCAAACCAACTTTCCTGTGAGAATGTAAACTAAAAGTAGTTTAATATTTAATCTTTAACAGCACTGAGGATATTAAAACTGCACACCATTCACTGACAGAGAAGGGGGCGGAGCTTCAAAAAAGCTGGGACACTGCGCAGAATGTAAATAAACACAGAAGTCAGTGATGTCAGATCTATTGAGGGCAGAAACAACACATCAGATGTTGAAACTGAGACGAGCTCATGTTGATGGCTGCAACACATCTCAGAAAAGTAGGGGCAGGGCCACAGAAGGCTGGAAAAGTAAGTGTTACAGTGCCTTTGAAAAGTATTCACCCCTTTTTTACTGGCTTTAAAATCAATCAGGTTCAGTATAATTTGGCTTTTTTTTTTTTTTTTTTTGAGAAATAAAACACGAAAAATCAATTGTGGCCACCATTACACCATGAAGACAAAAGAACACCTAGAGAAAAGGTTAAATCAGGCAGGATTCTGGATTGGTTAGATGGTCTGAGAAGTTTAAGTGTGGCACCTATGTGAAAGAAAAATCAGGAGGGGGTTCTTTAGATCAGTGGTTCCCAACCTTGGAGTTGGGACCCCACTGAGGGCCGTGAGACACTGAGCGGGGGTCCCCAGATTCCCTGAAAAAAAATAAGAATATTTTTAAAATTTAACTGTTGCCACTTCACACCAGTTTTGACAAATTTTAACCAGCTTACATCATTTTTATCCCACAAATTTTAACACATTTTTGCCATTTAACACTTATTTGTGTGCCATTTTTCTATTTCCACCACTTTTTCTGCTTGTTTTTGCCACTTCGAAATAAATTCTTGCTACATAATTCTAATGTTGCCTCTGTTGACCCATTATTACCGCTATTAACCCCATTTGACCACTTTTTATTTCCATTGTTTCCCATTTTAACCACATCTTACTATCTGATATGCCCATTTTTGCCAGTTAGACTGATTTCTGCCAGTATCCACCTATTTTTAATTTGTCAGTTAGCACTATTTTGCCAGTTTATATCGATTTTTCTTCCCATTTCACCAGATTTCCACCAATTTTTGCCAATTTAAAGCTTTTTCAGCCACTTTTTAATTCCGTTTTGCCACATTTTTGCCTTTTCTTCTGTTGTTTTTTGCCATTCTTATATAATTTTTGCCATGCTAACCCATTTCTGCTACTTTTAAGATCCAGTTTCACCACCTTTTCCCCAGTTTTTTGTTTTGTTTTGTTTTGTTTTGTTTTTTTGCCATTTTTAACCTTTTTTTTTTTCAATTTTTTAACCTGCTTTTTGTTTTGTTTTGTTTTTTGTTTGTTTTGTTGTTGTTGTTTTTTTTACAAAATAGATTTACATTTTTAAGAGGCCTATATGCTACACCAGGGGTCATCAACTACATTCGCACACAGGCCAGATTTAGTCTAAACAGAAACTCTGGGGGCTGGACTTTCACATAAACAAAATTAAATAAATATTTTGGTCAGATTCAAAAATTATTGTAGTACTATTTGTACTTTCTTTCAAAACGCAGGCCATTTTTAGGCATCACTAGTGAGATCTATCCCTATTATCCATAACATAGCAGGACACAAGGAGAAAGACCTGACAACAGAGTTGGCTGGGCCCCTAAAAAATCCCAGAGAATAGGCCCTCCACAGTTGGGATTTAGCACCAGTATTAACACATTTTTTACACTTTTAACCCCTTGTTGCTCCTTTTTGCCTCTGTAACCCAATATTTTTTGCACTTTTAACCCCTTGTTGAACCACTTTCCCTGCATGTTTTATCCTCTTTGTGCCATTCATATCTATTTTGACACTTTTCTTCTATTTTTGCCACTTTTTAACCCCTTTTTCTTGCATTTTTTTCAACAATTTTTGCTACTTTAACATCAATTTTTGCCACTTTTAACCCATTTTATTACATTTTTTCAACAATTTTTGCAACCTTAAAATCAATTTTTACTGCTTTTAACACATTTTTGACACTTGTTGCCTCTTTAACCCAGTTTTTGCCATTCTTTAACCCACTCAAACCACTTTTCCTGCATGTTTTATCCCCTTTGTGTCACTCTTTTTGACACTTCCCTTCTATTTTTGCGACTTTTTAACCCCTTTTCATTACTTTTTTGCACTATTTTTTCTCATTTGTAACCAATTTTTGATACCTTTCACTCCCTTTTTCCTCTTCTACCATTTTTTCTTGCATTTTATCCTCTTTTCACAACTTTTTCTGCCAATTTCTGTCCCTTTGTGCCACAACCCATTTTGCCATTAATCACCCATTTTTAACTCTCTAACCGAGAGGTTCTCAGCCTTTTCAACTCACGACCCCCAAAGTAAAGGTGCCAGAGACCAGGGACCCCCACTGTACCTGAAGGTAGGGTCAGCAAAATCATGGTCCATTGTGAAGTTAAGCTGTGGTATATGCTTAGCAAAGAAACAAATATCTTTATAATTCATTTGTGTAGTAAGTAGCCCTCTTAAAAATAAAAATTAAAAGTTAAAAATAGCTAAATGGGTTAATAGTGGCAAAAAAAATGGCGGGAAAGGTGGTTAACTTGGATTTTAAAAGTAGCAGAAATGGGTTATAAGTGGCATAAATTACATAAAAGTGGCAAAAAATAACCAAAAAAAAAAAATGGCCTGATCTGGCCCCCAGGTCACCAGTTGATGATCAGTGTACTGCACAAACCGTTTAAAAAAGAGAGCCCAGGGCCCCCAGTTTAGCTGGGCTAAAGCGCTCCCATTTACCCCCCTTATGGGTGACTTTGTATGCAGATGACTATCTTGAATGTGCATGGCCGTGTTCATCCACCTTCAGGTCCAGTGGGGGTCCCCGGTCTGTGGCACCTTTATTTCGGGGGTCAAGACCCCCTGGTTTAGATGAAAAACAGTCTCCTCATAATTCTGGCAAAGAGACAGGCGTGAAACGAGAAATACACAGAGACAGGAAGTTTTAAACAGCTGACAGACGCTCTGATTATCTGACAGACGCATGAACGGATGACCACAGACATGAAAACACAGGCAGGAGACTCAGTGACGCCAGTGAAGACCTCCATGAAGCTCCATCAGACGGCCTGTGTGGTTTCTAACAGGTGGAGGGAGCAGAAGGTGGCACGGCGCCATGGCAACAGCCTCTTTTACTTCTTCTTCTTCGCCCCCTCGCTCATCACTCCTGCCTCTCGTTATAGCCCGTTCACGTGTACATGTGTGAGGGGTGCCTGTCCTCGCCACCACCGCCGCCGTCATCCATCACTGACAGATTATGGCCGGCTCATCCCATTGGTCAACTGATTGGTATTTCCTGTCAGCCTGGGAGCAAACGTGAGTGGGAGAGCAGGTCTGGAGGAACGAGGAGGCTGGAATATGAACCCTGATTAATAAAGTCTTAAAGCTGCACTACCACACCTGCTGACCTGTTTCATTCAGATATTTTACATTTATTCACTTTTCTGGATAAAAAGAACAGGATAAAAGTGGCAACAAATGTGTATAAAGCAGCAAAAATGGGTTCAAAGTGGCAAAACGTGTAAATAAGAGAAAAAAAGAGTGTCAGGATTGGGTTAAAGGGGGCAAAATAAAGCAAAAAAAAAAAAAAGTGGCTAAATAGGAAAATAAAGGGGGGGGGGCAAATAGAAATGAATAAAAAGGGCACAAATGGCACTTTTTTTTTCCTATTTAGCCACTTTTTTGGCTTTATTTAGTCCTGACCCTTTTTTCTCTTCCTTTAACCCACTTTTGCTGCTTTATACACATTTGTTGCCGCTTGTAACCACATTTTTATGGTAAAAATAGCCTGTTTGAACCAATTTTCGCCCATTTTTGCCGTGAGTAACTCATTTTTGTTGATTTTGCCCTTTTTTGCCACTTTTATCCTGTTCCTGCAGGCTTTTACTTTTCTTTGGCATCTTTCAACCAAATTCTGCCACTTTTTAACCCATTTTCTCCACCATTTTTGACACATTTAACCCATTTTTGCCACTTTTCTTCAACTCTTTTGCCACAGTTAACCTATTTTTACTGTTTGCCCTTATCCCATCTTTTTGGAACAGGTCAGTTTTCGATGCAGGGGATCTTGGGGCCCTCAGGGGCCACTGCATAAAAACGTGTATGATTCTGTACTTGATCATGAAAAAACGAAGCCATATGTGAACAGGATCCAGAAACACTGCCATCTTCTCTGGACCAAAGCTCATTTAACATGGACTGAGGAAACATGGAAAACTGTTCTGTGGTCAGAGGAAATATGGAAAACTGCTCTGTGGTCAGAGGAAACATGGAAAACTGTTCTGTGGTCAGAGGAAATATGGAAAACTGTTCTGTGGTCAGAGGAAACATGGAAAACTGTTCTGTGGTCAGAGGAAACATGGAAAACTGTTCTGTGGTCAGAAGAAACATGGAAAACTGTTCTGTGGTCAGAGGAAATATGGAAAACTGTTCTGTGGTCAGAGGAAACATGGAAAACTGTTCTGTGGTCAGAGGAAACATGGAAAACTGTTCTGTGGTCAGAAGAAACATGGAAAACTGTTCTGTGGTCAGAGGAAACATGGAAAACTGTTCTGTGGTCAGAGGAAACATGGAAAACTGTTTTGTGGTCAGAAGAAACATGGAAAACTGTTCTGTGGTCAGAGGAAATATGGAAAACTGTTCTGTGGTCAGAGGAAACATGGAAAACTGTTCTGTGGTCAGAGGAAACATGGAAAACTGTTCTGTGGTCAGAAGAAACATGGAAAACTGTTCTGTGGTCAGAGGAAACATGGAAAACTGTTCTGTGGTCAGAGGAAACATGGAAAACTGTTCTCTGGTCAGAGGAAACATGGAAAACTGTTCTGTGGTCAGAGGAAATCATAGATGCCGTGTCCTGAGGACTAAAGAGCAGAGGGAGCATCCAGCTTGTTCTCCTGGCTCAGGTCTAAAGCCTGCATCTCTGATGGTCTGGGGTTGCATTGGTGCCTATGGCGTGGAACAATCAATGCTGAAAAGTAGAGAGAGGTTTTAGAGCAGTGCAAACACATTTTAGTCGGTTATGGTCATTTTCTTGCAGTTTTTATTATTGAAGCTGGGTTGTATCATCTTTTATGTGTTCTGGCTTCATGTAGAGGTTTTTAGTTCTAGTATCATGACATCTCTTGTCCTGCCAGTATTTATAACCCTGCTGTAATTAACAGTGGCACCACAGTGACTTCATTAAGGCTGCTGCTTGATGCTCCTTATTCACGTCAGCGTCGTGTGGAAAATAGAATTAAAATGGAAAAAGAAAAAGTACAAAGTCTCTGCTTCTATTTCTGACTCTATTTTACATAACGCCTGCCCTGAATCTCCTCCCGTTTCCATGGAGACAGCATCACATATGAGGCTGAGGCGGTGGTGTGCAGGAATGTCACATGTGGGGCAGTAATGTGCAATCATCTCTCTCTCCGTCTCTGCAGCACTGCAGAGCTGTGTCAGTGCGACACCAACGGCTTCTTCACACGCCGCTCCTCAGAGACAAACACGAGAAACGTCTCCTGCTGGCAAAACGCCGCCTGTGTCTGTCGCTTCAGCGTTCATCTGTGAGGAAAAGATGGCTGACAGAAAACAGCTGCAGGATTTGCTGCGACACCTTTCAGCTGAAACCTCATCAAACGTGTAAAAATAACAAATGCGTCTTTTAACTGCATCATTTTCATCCTGTTTCATTATCTGTGAATGTCATGTCATTAGATGTAAACAAAAACATGAGAAGGTGAGCATCACATCAGAAAAACTAGGGCAAAACTCCACCAGAGGAGGACGCACTGACATACATATGCTCAGATCATCTGCTGCATCATTTTCCCACACCAGCACAGAGATTTCTGGAGATTTAATATGATCAAATATAAATCCTAGAGGGATTATTCTCTAAAGGTGCTCTTAGCAGGAAGTACTCTACCTGTAAGGCAAAAATCAGGGCAAACCTACCAACTACAGAAACATATACCAGATGTTTCTGCACCAAAGTGTCTTTTTACCTTCAGTCCCATCATCACTTATATAAATCAAATGTGACTAAATATGAGTAAAACTTTAGACAATAAACTGAGCAAACAGGAAACTAGTGCAAAAATTTAACCAGGACCTTCATATTATTCTTTAAAACAGTTCAATGTCCCAGAGAATGGACCCTGATAAACCCAGAGAGAGGACCCAGATAAACCCAGAGAGAGGACCCAGATAAACCCAGAGAATGGACCCTGATAAACCAGAGAATGGACCCTGATAAACCCAGAGAATGGACCTGATCAACCCAGAGAATGGACCCTGATAAACCCAGAGAATGGACCCTGATAAACCCAGAGAATGGACCCTGATAAACCAGAGAATGGACCCTGATAAACCCAGAGAATGGACCCTTATAAACCCAGAGAATGGACCCTGATAAACCCAGAGAGTGGACCCTGATAAACCAGAGAATGGACCCTGATAAACCAGAGAATGGACCCTGATAAACCAGAGAATGGACCCTGATAAACCCAGAGAATGGACCTGATCAACCCAGAGAATGGACCCTGATAAACCCAGAGAATGGACCCTTATAAACCCAGAGAATGGACCCTGATAAACCAGAGAATGGACCCTGATAAACCCAGAGAATGGACCCTTATAAACCCAGAGAGAGGACCCAGATAAACCCAGAGAGAGGACCCAGATAAACCCAGAGAATGGACCCTGATAAACCAGAGAATGGACCCTGATAAACCCAGAGAATGGACCTGATCAACCCAGAGAATGGACCCTGATAAACCCAGAGAATGGACCCTTATAAACCCAGAGAATGGACCCTGATAAACCAGAGAATGGACCCTGATAAACCCAGAGAATGGACCCTGATAAACCCAGAGAATGGACCCTGATAAACCCAGAGAGTGGACCCTGATAAACCAGAGAATGGACCCTGATAAACCAGAGAATGGACCCTGATAAACCAGAGAATGGACCCTGATAAATCAGAGAATGGACCCTGATAAACCAGAGAATGGACCCTGATAAACCAGAGAATGGACCCTGATAAACCAGAGAATGGACCCTGATAAACCAGAGAATGGACCCTGATAAACCCAGAGAATGGACCCTGATAAACCAAGAGAGTAGACCTTTTTAACTGTTTTTCACCATTTTCCCAACCATTTTTGCCTCCCTTAACCCGTTTTGTTTCCTGTAGTCCATTTTTGCCACTTAATGCCCTCCATTTTTTTTTTTTTTTTTTTTTTTGTCCTTACAATTTTTCCATTTTTTGTATCACTTTTTTTTTCTTTGCTCTCAGGATGTGAATGTGGAGTGAATAGGGAGGCATGACCTGCAGAGTAAAAGTGGTCACATGACTGGAACAGTGGGACAAAAGCTCAAGAACTTCAAGTTACAATGATCTTTCTTGCAGCTGAAGTTGGTCCAGCCTCCCTAGGAATGATGGGAATTCTGTCTCTTTAGAAATATCTATGATTTGGCACAGCTCAGTAATCAGAGCCAGTCTTTCTGCTCTTCATGTGATACCGTGTCGGCTTTCATGAAGACTTTAAAATGATTCAAATGTGGGACAGAGATACTGGCTCTCAAATGCATGCATGCACATGTGTATGTAAGCATGCACTGCACAACAACAGAACCGTTTAACTGCAGAATGGTGCAGTATGTGCATGCATCTGTATATGTGCACACATGCAGCACATCTGCCTAGCAGTGTGTGCAGCAGTGCATGCTCTTGAGATATGTTGATGTACACAGGAGATGATTACCAGACTGCAGTCAGTCTGAGTCCTCCTTTAGGCTCTGATAGGCCAAAAAGTCGGTTGATAAATGCAAGCTATTCACTTCGTTTTCTTACCAGATGCATTGTGGGATAGAATGAGTGAGCTCAAACAGCACTACAGCATGGTGGCAGGGTTGATTCAGGACATGGCCCATATCTAAAACCACTGTGACCTACTTTAGTGAGACTCTGAAGACTGCACATGCTCAGTTTGCTTCTTATTTAGCTGCTTTTTAACTCAGTGATGGTAAATGGGGTTTTTCATGAGGCTCTCCCCATGGTGCTGAAAGGTGCAGAATAAAACTGCGCCATGAGCTCATACATGCAGGTGGAAAGAGTCCCAGTTTGAAATCCTGACCCCCCCACCTAAAGCAGACACTTAGAGGGTTCCTGTGCAGCTGCTGCAGGCTCTAAGGCTCCTCCTGTGAGGTAAAACTCAGGGCACGAGCCCAGACTGCAGCATTGTGTCTGTTTGTCCATAAAAACGACAATACTACATCTTTGCTCCATCCTTGCTGCATCCCTCTCTGGTTGTATAACCCCCCCCTCCTCCCTCCTCCTCCTCTGTTGCCGCAGTGAAGGAAACCCCTCTCTCCTCGGAGTCTACGTCGCTCTGCCGCCTGTCCTTTTATGGTATGGGGATACCCGCCGTCACAGCCGGATGCAGCCCATGTTTGGGCAGCTACGAAGCGCGCGGCGGGGGGAATCCCTCGACCAATGAGGCGGGCTCGGGAGTTACCTAGGAGACGGAGAGTATAAAAGAGGCGCCGAGCAGAGGGAGTCCAGCATCTTCAGCATCACCGAGCAGAGTAACGGGACTAAGAGTCGCAGCTCGCGGATTAATACCGGGATCTCTCTCTCCTGTCTGGTTTTTTTTTTTTAACACATCAGCACAACCGAGATGCTTCTGGAGCGCGAGGACAGCTTCATGTCGGAGTTTGAGGACGCGTGCAGCGCCTGGGTGGACAGTGTGGGCTCGAGCCCCAGCGACGGAACCGAATCTGACGTGGGGTCACCTTTCAGCCAAGGTGAGCGTCAGCCAATCACTGATCGATAGCTGTATTAGACTGATTAGTGATGAGAACGTGCAGCAGCTTCAGTGTGCATCTGTTGATCTTCAGATGTTGGTGCAGCTAGGGCTGGGCAACAAGGTCCACTACGGTCCAGAATCCTCAGATCTGAGAGCTGGACGCCAATGCATGATGCAAACACCAATATTTTAATGTTTATACACTTTAATATAATTCTAGTCATAAATAAACCACACTGGAGCCTTTCTGCAACAACATCAGGGATTTTAATGATCAAATTTTGCAGGAAAAACTGCTAAAAATGCACCGAAACATTTCCAAACAACTTTTTGCGATAAATATTGGGCATTTTGATAACCAAACATTACACACATGTGGTTTAAATTGCAAAAAAAAAGCTCTTCTGTATGTGTCATATGTATCCGAATGATCAAATCTCCATTATTTGAATGATTTTGGCACCAAACAGTGTGTCAACTTTATGACCTCTAGTCATATTTTTCACCCAAAGCTAGTCTAAATTGCACAAATGGACCAAGCCTCACAAGTTCTAGTAACTTCTCCAAAAGTTGACAACATATTTGTGCAATTTATCTGACCATTAAAATGATTTTTGTTGCTATTTATGCTAAAATGATAAATAGCCATCATTTAAAATGATCTTGTGATTAAAAAAATCAACGCATCGATCTCTATGTGAACTGTACTTGTTGCCCGGCCCTAGCTGCAGCTGCAGCTTCTTATTGATCAGTTGTGTGTAGGCTGCTCAGCTGCTATTATGCAATGGCTCTAACTCCCCCTCCTCCTCCTCCTCTCTCTCTCTTCAGTGTTCTCTCCGGGAGCGGACGCCTCTGACTCAGATTTCTTCTCCGACTTCAGCGACTGCTCCTCGGACACGCTCTCTCCCTCCCTGGGCTACACCGGCAGCTTCTTCGCCGAACCGGAGCCGGCTCCAGCAGCACCAGCAGCAGCAGCGGCGGGGCTGAGCAGCACAGCGGACGCCATCCTCAACATGATCACAGAGATCGTGGGGATCTGCACTGAGATGGAGCAGCAGGGAGACGCCAGCTCTTCGCCCGCTGCTGCAGCCTCCCTCTACGCCCCATCTCCCTGTCTGACTCCCAGCTCTGACATCGGCGTCCCCGCCGGGGCCACGGACCAGCTGCTGCCCCCCGCCGCTCAGCCCGTGGTGGTGAAGAGCGAGTTTGTGAGCTCCAGCTGCAGCAGCGGGTGCGGGCAGCCCTCTGTGGCCGGCGGTGATGCTCTGTTCGCGGGCAGCGCGGACGCTCTCCTCCCGCTGGAGGTCTCCGACTTCATCGACTCTCTGCTGAGCGCCGAGGCCGGGCAGGGCGAGCTGGGGGCCGGCTGTGAGGTGAAGCAGGAGCCGCTGGGTCTGGAGGACTGGTTGAAGAGTTTGTCTGCTGCTCCCGTTACCGGGGGAGATTCCAGTGACGTCACCAGCAGACCGACAGTGAAGACGGAGCTCGTGCAGAACTTCTCCCCCTCCCCTCTCCCCTCTACCCTGGACGCTCAGCTCCTCTCCTCCCTCCTGCAGGGCGCGTTCCCGATAGTCAACATCGGCAGCGTGCACGCGCCTGGAGCCCCCAAACTGTCACGAGGGGGCCGGAGAGCCTCCAAGACCGGGCTGAAGGTGAAGCCGTTCCCGTGCTCGGTGCAAGGGTGCGAGCGCCGCTTCTCGCGCTCCGACGAGCTCAACAGGCACGTGCGCATCCACACGGGGCAGAAGCCCTTCACCTGCACCATCTGCGCGCGCAGCTTCAGCCGCAGCGACCACCTGACCACGCACACGCGCACGCACACCGGAGAGAAGCCCTTCTCCTGCGACGTGTGCGGGAAAAGGTTCGCGCGCAGCGACGAGAGGAAGAGGCACGGGCGCGTGCACGTCAAGCAGCAGCTCCGCGCGCAGATGATGGCCGCGTACTCCCTGGCCCTGAACGCGCCCGGGGTTTGAACAGGAAGTGACGCGGCAGCGAGGCTGCTGTGGAATCAACTTAAAGCTTCAGGATTTGAACCGTCGACCCGGAAGCGTCACGGCGACGTTTTCCACGTGACGTCACAGTGGAAGCTGAAGCAGGTGTTTACAGGTGTTCAGAGGACTCTGTCACGGCGCATGCGTGTGTCTGAGTCCACCTGGAGGATTGTGGGAGGAGTGTTGAGCACCCTGGGGTCCTCCTCACCTGTGCAGGTGTGTGACGAGGACTGAGTCTGCAGGAGGATGTAAATTATCTCTGGTCTGTCTGCATGAGGACGTGACAGTGAACAGTGAATGTCGACGTCAGAATGTGGTGTTTCTAGATATTTTTATGTCAGACTTTCTATTCAATGTTTGTAAAATATTCTATTTTTCTATCCTCTACCTCTGTGTGGCGCTGTTTGACCTTTGTAAGACCGCCGTTAACGTGCAATGATGTCACTTTTCTAGGACTGACTCTGAATGATCTTTATATTTTCATTCTGATGTTTCATGTGGTTACGAAGCACAGGGAGAGCTGCACTGATGCATTGTGGGATACGCAGTTTAAACACAGCAGCTCAGTGTCTGTGCAGGTTGATGTTCCTCGATGTGCATGAGGCTGCTGACAAAATAAACCAATCAAAGAGCACCATGGAGTCCTGCTGTTTCCTCTTCATCTTCATCATCATCATCATCATCAGACTGTCCGTGGCACTTTTGTGATTATTCGTGGCTCTTTAATGTCTTCATTTGAAATGTTATTCCCCCAGAAATCCTTAAACATATTAACTACCCTCTGGACACCTTCAGGGCAAAAATGTACAAAAAAAGATTACCATTAAATCAGCATACATCAATATTTTTTCTACTTTTTTCATAAATCTCTTAAACAATTTTAGAACTGCTCAAAACTACCAAACATTCAATTATTTTCAAGATTTTAACCCTTTTAATGCCATTATTATTTATTTGAAATATTTCATTTTTCACTGCAAAAAAAAAAAAAAAAAAAAAAAAAAAAGCGAATTATTTTCCATATGATAAATAGTAGAAAGATGGGGCTTTGGGGGTGATGAGAGTCTTGGATGGGTCAAAGATTAACAACTAAACTGATTTAATTGCATTTGTATTTTTTATGTAATGTCAGAAATACCCTCTGAACATCTTCGAGGCAAAAATGCCCCCATTGACTTCCATTAAAACCAGGTTTTTTAATCTCACTGTCATTGCAGTATAAAATCATGCATTCTTTAATGTCAGCATTTCAATGTGAAGAAGTCTAGAGAGATTTGACATTTTTACCGTATTCCACCAGATTCAACCATTTACTCATTGTAGGACCATGCACCAGATTCTTGTATTTTTGCCCGTTATATTATGGAGAGTTTTGTGTGAGTTTAAAAGGGTTACAATTCTGAGAATTATTGAATGTTTGGTAGTTTTGAGCAAGTCTGAAGTTGTTGAAGAGATTTATGATAAAAAGTAGAAAAAATATTGATGTATGCTGATTTAATGGCAGTTTTTTTTTACATGTACATTTTTGCCTCGAAGGTGTCCAGAGGGTGTCCTAACGTTAAAGCTGGCACTACATAAAAAGTGCAATCAAATCAATTTCATTGCTAATCTTTGACCCATCCAAGACTCTCATCAGCACCAAAGACCCATCTTTCTACTGTTAATTTTATGGAAAATAATTCACTTTTTGTGTTTTTGTAGTAAAAAATGAAATATTTCAAATAATCAAACTGACATTTAAAGGGTTAAAATCTTGAAAATGATTGAATGTTTGGTAGTTTTGAGCAGGTCTGAAGTTGTTTAAGAGAGTTATGAAAAAAAAACTATAAAAAAATATTGATGTATGCTGATTTAATAGCAGTTTTTTGTACGTGTTTGTTTTTGCCTTGAAGCTGTCCAGAGGGTAGAAAATTCACTGAGTATGAACGACATTTAAGAGTAAAACAGGTTGGGTTTCAAAAATTTAATTAGACAGAAAAGTTCCTGTAAAAATTCATGTCACACGCTGTAAAACTGACAAAATGATCACAATTTAAAAAAAAAAAAAGTTGAGAAAAATGTCCAAAACTGCCTGAGGAGGACACAAGGGTTCAGCTACCTCTGCCATTGAATACCACTTTTTCCTATGTTTTTGCCACTTCTTTTGCCACCTTTAACTTATTTCTTTGCTACTTCAAGCTGTTTCTGCCACTTTTCACCATATTTTTTTTACTAGTTTTTGGCCCATTCAGGCTGCATTTTGCCATTACTAGCCCCTTTTTTCCTATTTTATGCACATTTTTGCCATCTTTTTTTTTGACACTTTTTACCATTTTTGTCACTATTATAGATCTTTTATTTTTTTATCACATTTTTGCTACTTTGTCACCTCTAAACTTCCTTTTGCCATTAAATACCACTTTTTTCTTCTTTTTTGCCAATTTTGCCACTCTTGACAGCTTTTTGCCCATTTAAACTACCTTTCTCTCATTTTGTTCCACTTTTGGATCATTTTTGCAACCTTTAACTTATCTTTTTGTTACTTCAAGCCATTTTTGCCACTTTTCACCATATTTTTTACTAGTTCTTGGCCATTTTGCCATTACCTACCCCTTTTTTTCCTATGTTTTGCACAATTTTGCCACCTTTTTATGGACTCTTTTTACCATTTTTTTTACACTGTTATAGATTTTTTGCCACATTTTTGCTACTTTGTCACCACTTTTTAAGCTACCCTTTGCCATTAAATACCACTTTTTTCCCTTTTTTCACCAATTTTGCCACTCTTGACTGCTTTTTGCCCATTTTAGTCAATTTTCTCTCATTTTTCGTCACTTTTGGGCCATTTTTGCTACTTTTTCCATTTTTTTCAACCACTTTTCACCCATTTAAGCTTCCTTTTGCCATTAAATACCACGTTTCCTAATTTTTGCCCATTTTGGCAACTTCTTTTAGCCACTTTTATCCCATTTTTGCCCTTTTTTCACATTTTTTGCCCATTTAAACTACCTTTGCCGTTAAATACCACACATTTTCTATTGTTTTTTGCCTTATTTTACATCTTTTGACTGCTTTTAGCCTATTTTTAGCCACTTTTCTGTCACTTTTTTTTTTGCCACTTTTGGACCATTTTTGCTACTTTTTCCTTTTATTTCCACCACTTTTTGCCCATTCAAGCTACCTTTTGCCATTAAATACCACATGTTTTCTATTGTTTTTTGCCTTATTTTACGTCTTTTGACTGCTTTTAGCCCATTTTAGTCACTTATCTGTCACTTTTTTTTGCCACTTTTGGACCATTTTTGCTACCTTTAACTTATCTTTTTGCTACTTCAAGCCGTTTTTGCCACTTTTCACCTCTTAGATTGTGGCTCTTGCAAAGATATTGCTGCTCCACAGATTTTAGAGTGCGCTGGCCCTTTAAGGAAAGCATGCCAGAGCACTGGTAAGGAACCTAGGCTATACTGCGCTGATCATCAACAGACGGCCTGAGGGCCAAATCAGGCCCCCCAAAGCTTCCCGTCCGGCCCCCAGAAGATCATTAAATCCAGAAAAGAAGACGTTCTGGTTTTAGTATCCTTTGGCTTCAAATGTCGGCAGCTGTTAAACCCATCCCAAAAACAATTACTATTGAAACAGTTTTATGGATAAATATAAAACTTCATAGTGTAGGAAATTCTTTATACTATATATCAGTTCAGACCGCTGCGACTCTCGCCAGCGACGTTCTAAAACTGTTAGGAATGTTCTTTTTAATGCTAACTATGCTAACAGGAAATAAAATAATAATATCATGTGAAATGTTGGAAAAATTGGAGTGCAGACTTGTTGGATGGTCGGCTAGTACAGTAAAGGGCAATCTGAAACAGATTATTTGCCTGATCTTTATGTGGCCACGCCCCCAATTCGACATCATCTTGAGTCCGAGTCTAACTCAAACTCAGCCCGTACAGATTCATAAAAGGAGGAATGAGCCATAGAGACCTGAACCTCTCCTGTCCCAGCTTGTAAACATGCTCATTTCTGCTGTAAAGTTTGATGTTGTAACATTGAGCTCTATGGAGGTTGACTCACTGTTGCACAGCCTCTAGTGGACACTAGAAGAACTGCAGCTTGACTTCAATCCTCAGCTCTTTGAGCACTTTAACCTCCATCCTCTCTCTGATAATCACTGCAGTAAATTCCTCTGTGCTTCCACTCATCAACAGGCGGCTGTTGCTAGGCGACGAGCAGCCCCGTTCCGTTTTGTGAACCGTCAAGGTCACGTTGCTATGGTAACAGCAGCTGAAAGACTCGGACAGATTTGTTTTCACAGTAAAGACACAAGATGTTCTCTATAATTAAATATAGGGGATAAAAAGCATATCTGCGGGCACCGTCTGACTTCCTGTTTGTGGCTCTCAGATCCAAATCCATCAGTTTCTACGGAAGATTCTACGACTTCTAACAGGAATACTGTGACAAAGCCTCAACTATTTTACCATACAGACAGGAGGAAAGGGGTTAGAGCTGCAGTGTGCCTCACTGACCTGTTTCTAACCTCCATAGAGCTCTATGGGAAAGACCAGAGCATAAATCAGACTGTGATTCTCACACAGTCCCTGTTATCAGATGCTTCCATGTCTGCTTTGAGTCTGTGTATGAAGATAAACAGCATTCCCTCCTTTATATGCTTCTGCTGCCATCCTGTGGTTGACTGTGAGTACTGCAGCTCCACTAAAGCAGAGCTCTGTGAGTGTTCACCTTAGTTAACCTCATTAAAGCTGAGTTATCAGAGATCCTTTCTCCACTGGGACTGTTTTCATCCAGCTACGCTGCTGAGAAAAAGTAAAAAAAACTTCAAGAAAAAGTCAAGAACAGATCAGAGACAAAGATGATGATATTTCTCAGTCTAGAAAGGGTTACAAGGACATTTCTAAGGCTGACAGCCATGACCTACAAATGTGGAAAACTGTGAACAGTGTGGTTAGCCACTCAGGACGTCCCAGAAGAACCCAGTACAACATCTACAGACCTGCAGGCCTCACTGACTCAGTTGAGGTCAGAGTTCATGATTCAACACTAGGAAAGAGACTGGGCAACAGTGGCACCATGGGAGAGTTCAAAGGCCAAAACCACTGCTGAAAAAAAAAAAAAAAAAACATAAAGACTCGTCCCACATTTGACTAAAAACATCCTGATGATCCCTAAGACTTCTGGGAAATATTCTGAGGACTGAGCAGACAGAAGTTTGGGAGTGGCCTAATCTAAGTCTTGATTTAAATCTGGCTGAGATGCTGTGATGTCCTTAAACAGGCCATTGATGCTGGAAAACCCCCAACGTGGCTGAATGAAAACAATTCTGCAAAGAAGAGTGGGACAACATTCCTCCACAGCAATGTTAGAGACTCTTTATAAGTTATCACAACCGCTTCCTTCAGTTATTGCTGCCAAGGATGAAACAACCAGTTATTAGGTTTAGGGGCAAATGACTTTCTCAAACAGGGACAGGGAGGTTTGGATGACTTTCCCCTTAACCTCGTGTCCTCCTCGGGCGTTTTTGGCCATTTTTCACAACTTTTCTTTTAAATTGATCATCATAAAGTGATTATTTTGTCAGTTTTACAGCTTGTGACATGAATTCTTACAGGAACTTTTCTTTCTAGTTAAATTTTTGAAATCCAACATGTTTCACTCTTAAATGTCATTCATACTCTCTCAATGAATGTTCTACCCTCTGGACACCTTCGAAGCAAAAATGTACACATACAAAAAACTGCCATTAAATCACCGTACATCAATATTTTTTCTACTTTTTTTTCATAAATCTCTTGAACAACTTCAGACCTGCTCAAAACTACCAAACATTCAATAATTCTCAGAATTTTAACCCTTTAAAACTCACACAAAACTCTCAATAATATAACAGACAAAAACACAAGAATCTGGTGCATGGTCCTACAATGAGTAAATGGTTGAATCTGGTGGAATACGGTAAAAATGTCAAATTTCACTAGACTTCTTCACATTGAAATGCTGACATTAAAGAATGCATGATTTTATACTGCAATGACAGTGAGATTAAAAAACCTGGTTTTAATGGAAGTCAATGGAGGGATTTTTGCCTTGAAAATGTCCAGAGGGTATTTCTGACATTACATAAAAAATACAAATGCAATCAAATCAATTTTGTTGTTAATCTTTGACCCATCCAAGACTCTCATCAGCACCAAAGCCCCATCTTTCTACTATTCATTATACGGAAAATAATCCACTTTTTGTGGGTTTTTTTTTTTTTTGCAGTAAAAAATGAAATATTTCAAATCATTAAACTGGAATTAAAAGGGTTACAATTCTGAGAATTATTGAATTTTTATTTTTATTTTTTTTGTAGTTTTGAGCAGTTCTGAAGTTGTTAAAAAGATTTACGAAAAAAAGGTTGAAAAAATATTGATGTATGCTGATTTAATGGCAGTTTTTCTGTACGTGTACATTTTCGCCTCGACGGTGTCCTGAGGGTAGTAAATTTGAGGAGGGCACAAGGGTAAATTAATGAAATCAACATTAAATTATGAATTTAAATAATAATAATAATTATTATTATTAACTATTGTTGCAATAATGATAATGATAATAATTCATTTCTTTTATCATCATCATCATTATTTTTATCATTATTATTGTTGTGATAATAATAATAACAATAATAATAATAATAATAAAAAAAAAATAATAATAATAATAATAATAACAATTTATTATTAATATTATTATCTCATTATTATTATTTTGATTATTACCATTATTGTTATTGTTATTATTACTTTTTTAAATCACTATCATAATTATCATTGTTACTGGTATAATATGGATTATAGTATCTTATTATTTCTATTATTATTATTATTATTGTTATTATTATTTTTATTATTATTATTATTGTTATAATATGGGTATTAATAAAAATGTATTATTGTTATTATTATTATTGTAATAATAATGACAATTGTAATAATAATCATGATAATAATTATAATAATAACAATGTATTATTATTACCATTATTGTTTTTTATTATTATCATTATTTTTTTTCATCATCATCATCATTATTATCATTGTAAGTGTTACAATATGGATTATAATATTTTTTATTATTATTATTTTCATCATTAACATTATTTTTGAATCATCATCCTAATATTTATTATCATTATTTCTGTTATTACATGGATATAAATATTTATTATTATTATTTGTAGTAGTAGTAGTAGTAGTATTTTTTATTTTATTTCATTTTATTGTTGCTGTCGTTGTTGTTGTTATTACCATTATTTTTTCTTGTTGTTGTTGTTGTTATTGTTATTATCATTATTTTTATTGTTGTTATTATTAATGTTGTTTTTGTTATTGTTGTTGTTATTATCATTATTTTTATTGTTGTTGTTGTTGTTATTATCATTATTTTTATTGTTGTTGTTGTTTTTATTATCATTATTTTTATTGTTGTTACAATGTTACAATGTTACAATGTCATTTAGCAGACGCTTTTCTCCAAAGCGACGTACATTTGAGAGCAAGAACAACACAAGCAACGATCCAGACAAGAAGAAACAACATCAGTAAGTACCATCAAGTGCTTCAGGTCCAGTTGGACGCAAGTGCTGCCATGTAGAGTTTAAGGCAGAGTACCTTGTTAATATTATTGTTGTTTTTGTTATTGTTGTTGTTGTTATTATCATTATTTTTATTGTTGTTGTTATTATTATTATTGTTGTTTTTGTTATTGTTGTTGTTGTTATTATCATTATTTCTATTGTTGTTGTTATGTTATTATCATTATTTTTATTGGTGTTGTTGTTGTTATTATCATTATTTTTATTGTTGTTGTTATTATTATTATGGTTGTTTTTGTTATTGTTGTTGTTGTTATTATCCTTATTTCTATTGTTGTTGTTGTTATTATCATTATTGTTGTTTTTGTTATTGTTGTTGCTGTTATTATCATTATTGTTGTTTTTGTTATTGTTGTTGCTGTTATTATCATTATTTCTATTGTTGTTGTTGTTATTATCATTATTGTTGTTTTTGTTATTGTTGTTGTTGTTATTATCATTATTGTTGTTTTTGTTATTGTTGTTGCTGTTATTATCATTATTTCTATTGTTGTTGTTGTTATTATCATTATTTATATTGGTGTTGTTGTTGTTATTATCATTATTTTTATTGGTGTTGTTGTTGTTGTTATTATCATTATTTTTATTGGTGTTGTTATTATAATTGTTGTTTTTGTTATTGTTGTTATTATCATTATTGTTGTTTTTGTTATTGTTGTTATTATCATTATTGTTGTTTTTGTTATTATTGTTGTTGTTATTATCATTTTCTATTGTTGTTGTTATTATCATTATTTTTATTGGTGTTGTTATTATTATTGTAGTTTTTGTTATTGTTGTTGTTATTATCATTATTTTTATTGGTGTTGTTATCATAATTGTTGTTTTTGTTATTGTTGTTATTATCATTATTGTTGTTTTTGTTATTGTTGTTATTATCATTATTGTTGTTTTTGTTATTATTGTTGTTGTTATTATCATTTTCTATTGTTGTTATTATATTATCATTATTTTTATTGGTTATTTATTATTATTGTTATTTTTATGTTATTTTATTATTTATTGTGTTATTATCATTTGTTTTTGTTGTTTTGTTATTGTTATTATTATCATTGATTTATTAAGTATTATGTCTACTAGAAGATCAACTGACGATTCAAAAGGAGAAATTTAACACTTTTAATGAAATATAAACATGAAATTAAATTCTCTCGTTAAGAAAGAAAATAAAAAAAGAAACTTGATCGTAAAAAATCGTCTAAAATATCAAACACATATTTCTAAATCAATCACAGATTAAAGCAGAGGTGTTTAAATTCCCATTTACTCTAAAAGGTGGATTAAATCGACTAAATGTAGATTAATCGGCGCTCTGCTCCGCCATCATCCCCACATCAGGACTGACACGTCACGCGGCTCTGACGTCAGCAACAGCAGCACGCGGCCACTGAGGGGAGGGGGCGCGCGGGGCGGCGGTTGGAGCACATATATGCCTTTTACACACGCGCGCACACACATTAACACACAAACACGGCAACGGTTCCCGCCGCTGCTCCGGCACGAGACCGCTCCGGTACCGGATCAGAGAGGGCTGATCGATCCGCCGCGAGGAGGGAACGGATTCCTGAGAGGGAAAAAGGGAAACCATGGCAACGGATTTAAGAAGGAGGCTGATTAGTTAACCGTTTTAATTCAGGTAAGAGTTGAAAATGTAGCCCTCCATTTTTATTAAAGCGAGTTTCTGACGGTGATTTTAGAACTACTTCAGTCAGAGTCATGCTGAACTATAAACACGATATTTTACTGCTGATAAAGTCCAAATAATCTTTAAATAAAAATAAAACTCAACAGCAGAATCATTTCAGCCACTCTCTGTGACAGAGATGTTTCAGTCTCTAATAACAGAGGCTTTAAGGCCATTTTCTGTTATCAGAGCTACAACAGAACAAAAACTAAAGGATGTTTCTGTAAACAAAGCTGAAAATATTTTCCTATAAATGTACATTTTATTTCTGATATGCAAACAAACTGACAGATTGTTTTGCAGTAGCCAACCAAGTTTAACAAAACATTAAGAATTACTTTTGCTTTACCCAAAAGTCTTTTTCTTTAAATAAATCAAAAGTATGAAGCCTGCCTTTTTTGTAACTTATTCCACTGTTGTTAGCAAACATTTGTAGTTTAAATATGAGGCTGAGTTTACCCCAAGACAGTCTGGCTGCAGACCACCACTGCCAGGAAGGAAATACACAAAAATTTTCAAAATAAAGTTGGATTAAACTTCTGTTTTGTGTTAGGTTAAGAGTTTAAGGAGCTGAAATGACAAAACATTTATTATAGCTGACGCTGCCTACGGGAAAAATCTCTTCCTCCATGAAAACACACTAAAGCAGCTAACCTAGCTAAGCTAACAAACCTGCGCAAGCCTTGTTAGCTCATGTTATGTCTGCTAAAGCTAATGTGGCTAAAGCTAAGTAGGAGGATGCGTTAATAACTAATGTAGCTACATTAGTTTTAGCTATGTTTGCCGAGACTAATGTGGCTAAAGCTAACATGGCTAACACTAAGTAGGAGGATGTGTTAATAACTAATGTAGCTACATTAGTTTTAGCTATGTTTGTCGAGACTTATGTGGCTAAAGCTAACGTGGCTAACACTAAGTAGGAGGATGTGTTAATAACTAATGTAGCTACATTAGTTTTAGCTATGTTTGCCGAGACTAATGTGGCTAAAGCTAACATGGCTAACACTAAGTAGGAGGATGTGTTAATAACTAATATAGCTACATTAGTTTTAGCTGTTTGTCAAGACTATGTAGCTACGGTAGCTACATTACCCTGCTACATGTCTCTACTTTAAACAAAGTCTGGCAGTTACATTAATAAAATAAAAAAATTACAATATTACAGACTAAGAAACATTTTAGAGATAAAATAGAGAAAAAGGTCAGAGGTCAAACCGGGGGTTGAATTATGTATAGACATAATTTAGATAAAGCTAACATAGCTTCACTAGCTAGATAGGTATCATTATGACATAAGCCGATGTAGTTTTTTTTTAGTTTGAGCTAAAGCTAATAAAGCTAAAGCAAGCCATCTTTCACTTACAACTTCTAAAACGGGTCTAGTTTTAGCTTAATCTAATTAAGCTAATGTAGCTTTGTTTACTTAAACTTTAGCTACGACTACCTTATGTAGCTTACATAGCCAATGTGCTTTGTTAGCTTTAGATTTCCCAAATTAGCAACATACTTAGCTATGTTATCATATCGCTAATGTAGCTTAGTAAGCTTTTGCTACATTAGTAGCATTAAAGTGTTTTCATGGAGGACAAGCGTTTTTTCCTGTTAGCAGACTGTTTATTCAGCTTTATTAAATATTTTGTAATCAGGTTCTACAGGTCAGGTTTTTGACTTTCAGCTTTTGGTATCTTTACCCTAACTGGAAGTTTTATCTGACTTTATTTTGAAAGTTTTAGCACGTATTTCCTTTTTGACAGATGTGGTGTCTCACCATAGTGGTCTGCATGGGGGGTTGTCTAAGACCTGTGGTCTGCAGCCAGTCTTTTCATGAAAACACAATTATGCCGCTAATGTCAGTTAAACTAATGTAGCTAACAAAGCTATATTAGCCATGCTAGCTCATGTTATGTTTGCTAAAGCCAACTTTGCTAAAGCTAAGAACATAGCTATTTTAACTAAGTAGCTAATGTAGCTATGGGCGCTTCGGCTATAATTGTTAAAGCTAATTTGGGTAAAGTTAAATTAGCTTTAGCCACATTAGCTTTAACAGATCCTTATGGAGTTAGCAGCTTAGCTAGCACACTAAAAGACCAGAAAGATCTAGCTGTACTCCACTCCAACAGTTTAATAATAAACATGCGACACCACCTTTGTGTGATACTAACTCCATGAGCTTGGTGAGGCGTTTCCATCAGAGGCAGTACGATCTGGAAATGGAAATATCATACCAGCCTGATATTTATGATTCCAGATCAGGGAGACTACTGCTCCATCAGTTTAAGAGCAAACACTTCAGGGATATCTGGGCGAATAACTGAAATAAACAAGCCTTAGCTTGGGCACTAGCAGCCAGCCTCAGTCTGAAGAAGATTTCATTTTAAATCCATCTAAAAGTGGCTGAGATTGAGACACAGAAAGTCAACAGAAACAAATGTTTGCTGTCTGCACCTGCTGGGGATTCTAGCTCCAAAGAGCCTCTGGAAACATGCTAAAAATGAAAGCTTTACTACAATCAAAAAGCAAAAATCCACACCCAGACATTTCTTTCTTCCTGCTCATCCATCCAGACTTTAAATTCCTCCACACGGGGTTGACCTGAGGACACGCACACGCCCAGTGCAGCATCAGCAAGTGTGTTTTTCATCTTCCACACACAGACATGCATGCGCGGCCGGTCGGCTGGAAGATGCACGCTTCACTTCCCAATTAGCCTGACAGAAACGCACACGCGTGCCCTACTAATGTCAGATCCTACAGGCGTGTGCGAGAGATTCAGACACGATCAGCTCCGTCTAAGAAGTGTGACACAGGCTCACACTGGCACAGAAACACACACATTTTCTGGAGCTTTGCTGTTTTAATCCACAGATTTCACTCTCATTAATTCTTTATTTCCATGAAATCAATTATGAAGCACACATCCACATCCACACACTGACCCAGATTCATGCAGCAGGAATACATAAAAGCACATTTTACTCCCATTGAGTCCCTCTGCTGCAGCGTCTCTGTCCCTGTTTTATCTTCCAGGTCTGCAGCTCCCCACTGAAGCATGTCTTCCTCTTCCTCTTCCTCTGCCTCGTCTTCCTTGGAGCTGCCCTACTTTTGTCCTCGCTGTGGGGACGAGTTTCGCTTCTCATCTGTACCTGAGCTGAGGGCTCACCTGGTCAGCAGACACACCTATGAGACCCTGCTGGTGCTGTCGCAGGTAACGCAAACACAGCTGTTAC